>NW_014040132.1:1467-11434 GCF_001186125.1 Sphaeroforma arctica JP610 | reverse complement strand
CTTTATCAAATGATAAATCCACACCTTCATCAATCTCTGGCAGACCCAATTTTGCAAATGCAGCGAACTTAACACCCTCTACCGACACAGGCACCATAATAGGATCAAACCACTACGGCATACGACTAAGTCCATCCGCAACTTTGTTCTTTGGCCCTTCCAAGTACCGTAGATCCATTTTAAATGATCGTACATACATAACATTCCTGTACCGTCTCTTACCTACTGGATCCGACGTGAACTCTACCTGCTGAACCACACCAATTAAAGGCTGATGATCCATCACTACTATAAGCACCTCGTACGATCTCCTAATCAACCCCACGAATTTCAAAAACCCATATGCTAGCGCTATCAATTCTCTATGTGTCGGAGACAAATTAGCATGGAAATCTATCTTGGAACTCACAAAGCCCACAGGAAGCCATTATCCTTCTCTTCTCACAAATAAACAAGCACCTATACCCGAATCCGACGCATCTGTCTGCAACCTGAGTTACTTCTCTTGCCTAGGCTCTACCAAGACTGTCTCCGCCTGAAAAATCTTCCGAGCCAACCGAAAAGCCTTTTCCTGTAATAAGCCGGGCCTCTACATTTGACTCTATGTATAAACGTACTCTTAAGCAGTACGCAAATTATAAACGTACTCTTAATAGTACGAGGAACTTAAGTTTCCTAAATGTACTCTTAATAGCACGAGGAACTTAAGTCTCCTAAATGCGCTCTTAATAGCACGAGGAACTTAAGTTTCCTAAAATGGTTTTTAATGGTTTTATTAATTAAACCTTTTCCATTTAACATATCAGATATTTGGATGAGGCCATTAAAAGGCCTCAGTAAAATACCAAACATAAAAGAGTTGGTCTAGTTCTATTAATAGAGCTTTATTTACTTTCCAATTTTATTTATATCTGAATACTTCGGTAGCGAGATGGCTCAACCGAATATAGGTTACTAGGGACTATTAACATTACCTCGTTGATCCTCCGATAAGCCAACCAGATGTGTCAGTCTGATGAAGGCTAAGTCGGTAATTCTTGATAGTGGCAAGTTATTGGTTAAGACAATAACTAAAGACGTCAAGAGTATTTTTATTTTTATTTCTTTTTTCTAAAGATAGGATTTTATGAGTCTCTCGGATTCGCCCCAGAATAGAGCGACAACGAAACACTAAATAAAATCCCTTCGGCGGAAACAGTACTGAGAGGATTATATATAGGCAATGTTTCAGCCTCACAATCCCTCAGAGTATTGATGTTTTCACGAGGCAACCCTAACCTTATTAAACGTCTCATTTCATTTATTTATATCGATATTTACACGATATAGAATATACCTACGCGTTTATTTATTCTAAGGCTTTAGTATCGCCTTTATTAGACCAAATCTTACACTCCTGCTCAGGACCCCACTGGAACCGTACCTTCTTCTTAGTCAAATCACCAATCGGAACCAACACATTTGAAAAACTCGGAACGTATCTCGCCCACCATCCAAATCACTGATACCACGACCTGACTTCGGCCTTGGTTTTGGGCCTGGACATATCTAATAACGCCTAAAGCTTTACTTCACTGATCATCAAACCCTTATCTGTAACCTCTCAGCTCATCACGACTATAGGATCTTCTCGACACGCGAAATTACATTTTGACAGCCGCAACTGTATCCCTTTCGCCTCAAATCACCTAATCATCTCCACAATACCATCACAATGCTCAGCTGGATCATTCGAACCTAACGCGGTATCATCAATGTACGTCGTATTTCCTTTAATAGGTATCGGATATGTACCCGAATTTAGTTGATAATTCGTACGCAAATAGTTTAAGCACATCCTTCCAATCCTTGGGTTCCTCATAACTGGAATTACTACCCGGCACTTTAGGCACAAGTTTCGGCACTGTAAGCCAATCCGTATCTTGTACCCTCTCTATCAACCCAGCTTCAAGCAATAGTTGTACCTTCTTCTTCATCACTTCTATAAGTCGCACATCTTTCTCCGCATATACTTGTCTCAAAGTCGCCCCTCCTTCTTTGATCTGAAGCTTAAGCATTCGATCCTTCACAAACTTCGGTTTCTTGTCATTGTACGCCACCCTCCTAATAGCCGCCATCAACTCTACCAATTCTTCCATAGACTTCCCCATTTTTTTTTTCAGCCAACAGTTACAAGCCACTCGTATCGAACATTAGATAATCGTCCTCACCCCCGGATCCATCATTTTCATAACCTGAATCATAACCCCCATCATCTTGCATATTACCAAATGGTGTTACCTGTTCTGCTCGCTGCTATAATAACGGCGCCGCCACATGCTGAATATATTCTAACACCGGCTCAGACGCCTCTTTGTTCAGCTAGGTCTTAAAGTCTGATGGCTTCTTTCTTACCGCCTCAACCGGAAACAGTGTATACTTAGTCACCCCTTGCCTAGTGAGTACTGCCCCAGTTAATCCATACCCATTCAATTCACGTCTACCTAACAACATACCCGCATTGTGTGGAATCCAATCCATAACCCACATATCCAACTTAACCATCCTTTCTCCTAGTAAAGTAGGCAAAACAACCGCAACATCTCACACCTTGTATTTCACATAAAGTGGAGCACTAAATCCCGTAACCCACTCTCCACACAAGTCATACTGAGCAACCAGCCCCAGACGCTCTGCCAACCCCTTAGAAATCATCGACATATTGGCGCCTTGATCATCAAACATATCGACATAACACTGTTCACTCTCCACATAACTATAGATCAACGGTTGGCCTGGTCCTGCATAACTAGCCGCCGCCGCATGTCACAATTCAGGTGTCCCATGTGCACTCATACGCACCTCCCCAGACGCTGCTTCTCGCAGTATGACCTCTCTTGCTACACGTATGATACACCACGTCATTCAACACAGGACACTCTTTCACATAGTGACCATCCTGCTTGCAAAACAAGCACGCCCCTCTCAGACCTGTCATCCCTGATTCCCTGGACTCCTGTCTAGCTGCAGCTGCTTGCAACTGTCCTGCTCTCGCGGCTACCCTCGCCTGATGTCCCCGGTCCGCTTGTTCCCTCTCACCTTGACGCGTTGTGTCGTCTTCTCTCATCTCATACAATTGCTCCAGCACCTGCCCCAACCCTCCTGCCTCAAAAATTCTCAGAACCATGTTCTTCTCTGATTTGCGACTCGCAAATAAGGCTTTCAACAGACTTTTACACCGCTCAGTCAATCTTTTTAAACCCTTCATCACTACATCCTTAAAGCTCACATCATTTGCCAATTTAAGCAGCATATCCACATAGTCATCATCCCTCAGCATAGGGACCATCCAGCGTGCCCCATGCTAATTCGCTTTCTTAGCATTCCTACGAATCACCTTGCACAAAGCATCATACTCACGCCGTTTCTGCCTAGCCTCTATCTTCAACTTAGCTGCTGCCCTTGGCTTGTCTGATACATCCACATTCTTCCCTACTGTAGCAATCTTCACTGCAGGCACTCCTTTCTTCTTCTTATCATCCTTATCCTCACTGTCGCTACTTTCGCTGTTATCACTGCTGTCACTGTCCTTAGCGACTTCCTCCTCAGTCTCACTTTCGCTCTGTTCGTCCTCAGAAGGTACCTCAGTAAATGGATTCTGTTCTGGGAGCACTTTCTTTGCTTCAGCTTTCGCCGCAACATGCCGAGCACCATAGTAATCAATCTCACGAAGATGCTCAATAACCTTTTCAGGCTTGGATCCCCACCCTCCTATTGCCTGCGCTAAATCCGCCTGGGTTGCACTCACTTCAAATGGGCCCATAAACGCTGGATACAATGCTGCAGCCGCGATGTACAGATCCTTCGTCTCAATAACAGTCTTGCGAATATAGCCCTCTAATTCCGACTTCGTCTCCGGTGTAACCTCTTTCAAAAGAGCCATCGCTGGGCGGGACCCTCTTTTCTTTGCCTTGAGCTCATAAGCCTTGGTACCCCTGACGAAATCCCATCGATCCATAAATGTCGTCATCGGCTCCCCTCTCACATATCTCCAGAGAGGTTGCCCAGTCCCAGCTGCACTATCCTTCTCGTAAACCATTTTCCACTAACGTTTATTTGTAATCTTAGATCGACTCAAAATACAATGTAACGGTGAACCTGGTTTTATTTCCTCAATAGTTGAATAAACGTCTACCTTAGCAGAATGAACTTCTTGAATGAACTAAACTACATATTTATACTATCTCCGAAGGATTTCCTTGAGAATCCTGCCGCTAATCAAATCGTGCATCTACTCAATTTCGAGCCTACAAGTCTATTCAATATATATATCGTCATCTGCCTACCTCCAGCTCATATTACCCCGCACTTCGGTTCGTAAAGCACCAATCATACACCAACCTCCTCTTCTTCCGAGCCTGCGCGGCCGTTCGCCAACAAACCGCACAATACAACTTAGAACTTTTCAAACTTATTAGTTTCCACACTTATAAGTTATCACCCACACTTAGAAGTTCTCGCACTCTTATTAACGCCCAGGAACATTACCGAACAGTTCGGTACTTACAACACCAACATTGTTCTAAATCGGAGGTAAACAAGGTTGACATTACAATATTAGTCGTTTTGTTTATAGGACATGTAGTCCGAACTCCGATCAGGAGTTCAGCCATATTTTTTTGGTTTTTTGGGTTTTTTTACATCTCTCTATCTGACTATCTCTCACCGTCTCAGGACTCTGACTCTCTCTCTCTCATCACTGCATCAGGCATCAGACTTCAGAGGGACAAGGGGTACTCCTCTCTACTACTGTAGAGAGTATAGAGAGAGAGAGCCTGTGTTGGACTTTCACCCATAGTCTTTATGGGTGACAGTCCAACAGTCTCTCTCTCGCTACTAGAGAGAGAGTGCAATAGAGTAAACAGAATGTACCCCGTAGATACGGACAGTCGGTGATACATACGGGACAGGACTACAGGGCGCAGGCCAGTCATGAAGGATAAATTATTATTTATTTTTAAAAGCTTATCGTGATGTAAACCTGACGATATCGCCTCGCTGCGGATCCGACGTAACCATTCGCGACTGACATATCGTACAAAATAAAGTCGCAACATTTCTGAAATATCGTATTGTCGTTTGCCCAATGTCGGCGCAGTTTATTGTGTTTATCTGTTTGTACTAAAGTAGGTCGAGGACTCGAAGGTCGTAAGACGGAGAGTCGGAGAGTGAACAAATACAATTTGTCTCAAGCACACTTGGTCCTGCATGCGCAGCACAGTAGCACACCCAATAGATCGGTGACTCGTGTTGCTCTTGAATATTTTATGCGTGAGATAGATACATACTACTCCATCATAAATTCAATCACGAGGGACAATTAAAACTGAGAAATGGCGCTGCATATGTAGAGTTGTAGACAATAATACATATATACTGAAATTATTTATGTACGTGTATATACAACTTTTATTCGTATTTGTATCACTCACTTCATAGCTTCACAGAATAATAGATGGCCATTAGCTTCACAGAATAATAGATGGCCATTGGGCATGAGGTAACCGACTATTGAAGTACAAATTCACCCTAGTTTGAAATAAGATAGCGACAATCGCACACAATTCCAGCGAGGGATGCAATTTATAGCCGATTCTAAGCGACGAATTTTTTTTTTGCAATGTACGTACCTATATTGCTAGCACTTTAAAGTTTGTAGTTGTAAATAAAGCTCGTTCGTATCGCTCAATCTTTTATTTTTCAGGCTGGACAAATAGCGCAGTTGACATCCTGAGGTACTTTCTTGGACTATCATCGTTTTTTATCGTTATAAAGAGTATGTAACTATAGACTTGTTTTATTTGGAAGCTGTAGGGAGTTGATATAATATATGCCCGAAATTTATACTCTGTATGATCATGTGTTATATCGACATATAGACGGATTTACAGTCACATTTCAGAAGAATGATCAGCACTCGTCTCTAAAATCTCACTTAGCACTCTATAGTAAAGAAAAAAATCTAAGCGCAGTAAGCCATACGTCGGAGTTGTGCGTGCTCGAAAGTAGGTTGCAGTTTACGGAAAACTGTGATTACCTCATCGCAATACATCATGAAACTATTGTTTTGCCAACAAGGTAGCAGAGTAACAAACGGTAGATAAACGCTTGTACTAATCGATTCATGTTAAACACCTGCATGATACGAGGCGGGATCGACGTATAATTATAATTAGGTGGCATAGTTATATATATATACATAGAGAATTGCATACGTGTAAATTTACACGTGTCATCGATGGTACATGTGAAAGCCACATCGCAGGCATGCCCTTTGGTGCCAACGCGGTACCGAATTTTCTATGTCAACCGTTCATGCGTCCATGATCATGGCATAAAACACCCCAGTTGTGGCGTGGTACGTTCCTATGTTAGTGACGTGCTCTACATGGTCACTGTTGCAAGAGTTACAATATAACATTGCAACTCAGCGACGCACTACTATGGGAGTCTGTGTCCTCAATTCTATGATGGTTAAGATTATCTGTCCTACATCTTTGACGGTTAAGGTTTAGGGTTTCACACATCATCTCGGATGGCGTAAGATAAAGATCTCACACATCTTCTGCAAGGCTGCTTACAAAGTACACCTCACAAGAGTGGAGCTGCCAGCTTATCGCATATTTCATCATTCATGGTCGCCACTTGCCCACACTGGCAAGTTTCAATACCCATGCAAAATGATAGAATCGATCTGGTAGATGCGACTAAATGAATAACCCGCATATAATGCTCATGCATCACTGAAAATGTACCTAACTTGGTCCATTGATCGTATTTTCGGGCTGCCTTGCTGAATTGTAGTGCCCCTTTCGACGGTCTCTATAATTCCCCTCTTTGCGACTGCAGCCTCGCGCCGATTCAATTGCGGTAATAAAGAAGCGAATTGTCCACAAATTGTGTTCTATAATTGTTTCAGTTGCTAAGTACAGTTGAAAGCTTCTTGTGTCTATCCTTTCAGCTTTGGTGACAATATCAAACTACAATCAGTTGAAATATCGTTTGCGGCTCTCTGGTCAATTGTCGCCACTTCGTGGGCGTTAGTTCCCACGCCTCAGAAATTACAGGGCAAAGGTGTGTGATTGAGGCCAACACAGGTTGCAGTAAACCTTAAACCCCCCTGATATGTACGTGGACCTTAGTATACATACAGCTATGCTTGCTGTACCCATGTGGTGTGTTGGGCTGATTTATCGCTTGCGGTAGCCGTGATGATCACCTTTCCTGTAGGTAGCGGCCACAACGGAGAAGCTCAAGCTGTGCGTTAACGCAATCTGAGACAACATACCCACCGTATTGGAGTCCTTATTTGCATCCCCTGAGATGTACGTGTGTGCTAGTCTGTGCTCTGATACCTAAGCGTCTGTCATCGAGTGGTAAGTTGGGCCGATATACCACCTGCGGCGGCCTTGATGGTCGCCACTTCTGCAGGTAGCAGCCCCCACGCCTCCGATTCGATCGCCACTGAGAAGCGAATGATGCATGCCAACACACGCAGATCCAATAGTTGCTGTCTCAGAGCCCGGTCACTTGTTTGTAAGAAGAGGAATCGATTATAAGACAGATTATATACTCTTGCTTGGTTATAGATAGACACGAATCGCGTACAGTATCTGATATCTCACCTGGAGATAAATAAGAATCTGCGCGCAATTGTACCTTCTGAAGAACAAGGTGACCATGCACGCCGACCGAAGGGCGTTGGAAAAGCGTGGGCGTGATTCGTACCTACCTGCAAAGCACCTTCAGTGTTGCGATTGCGATGTGTAGGAGGTCGTCTCTGTAGCGCGGGCTACGCAGAATACTCAACAGCACACCCACGAAGCCAGAATCCACTGCGCCATTCATGCATTCATAAAGAAGTAACGTTTTGCATCAGACGTATGATTTGCATTGCTATGTGCGGCAGCGATAACTCTATGGGCAATCTATAGGACACAACCTAACAAGCGCGAGAAGGGCGGAGGCTGGAGTGATACGAGTACCATGCTTCATGAGCCGTCCAGAATGAGCTGTAATGCAGTTAGAACCGCACATAGGCATGGCATTATCTGACAACAGCGTGCGTATAGCGATTGTGGTTTGAGAAGAAAGCATAAGTTTTACAACCAGTGGAAGTACGTGTAAATGAGATACCGGATTCTCGAACATACTCCTATCACTGAGAACACATGCTCACCCCACCTACGGCTTGATGCCGTACTCATCCCACAGGTTGCACAGATCCGCCATTTATGGGAATGACAGCTTTCCATTCAAAAACTACGACGCTAAAAAAAAGCTGAGAATAAGATGGTAACAATCCTACCAGGAGAGAATAATAAACATTGACGAAGCGAGAGCCGTGCCTAGGGTTTTCAGCAGACCCCTATCACAGCCCACGTGCTGTCAACTTACCTACAATTCCCCGTGTGGTGGAAGAGCCAGCCACCACTATCTTGTGCAGAAGCACACACACAAACACTCGCATGTTGCGGTGGGATTCGGTGAAGTTTTCAGCACCAATAGACACCGTGCACATTGTACTCAGATGCTGCGCGAGCGCTGTCATGTCTGCGAAGAGTGACGCCGGTTCAGAAACCTATTCGCCAACGAATTACATTAGTAGTATACTCTAGAATCGGAATAAGATACAGCTCTGTGAGTATTGATCTGTGAAGAGCCTTGTATTTTTTTTATTACCTATTTGTGTGTGTGTGTTGTGTGTGTGTGTGTGCGTGTTTGTGTGTGTGTGTATGTACATATGTATGCATAATCACATATAGAAATTATACCTACCTGTAGCACCAACATGCCGAGCGTGAAGCTGGCGTCGCCTATCTTATAATAGTCCTGTGACATCGCCAGCCCTTCCAACTTACTCAAAACAACACCCCGCACGTCATCTGCTCAAAACAAAATGTACCAATGAGGGCTGAGTTTGGATTAAGATAGGAATGGAGCTATAAGTCTCATGGATACCTGTATTCTATAGACATTAAATTTTTCCCAATAAGTTAATATTAATGCACAAAATAAGTGTATCCTTGCGGGCGCACAGAGCAATGACGCAAATGTCGAAACACACCACGTGTGTGCTGATCACATCGTATATCGATATGTGTCTCAATATATGTCGCTATCATCTAGATGCAATGTTATTTTATCATCTGTCATCCGAGTATGGTCTAATACGACAGCACTTGCCTGCAGAGAACATTTAGTACACTCACGTACTACATCTGACCACAGTCTACGCCGGCATCAAGGAGATCACAATCTGCACACTAGCCACCCGACTACGCGGCTACAGCCAGCAACCACGACCGACCTATACCACTCACCCGAAAGCACATACGCCGCAATCTCATCCGACATGCACAGGGCCCCCAGTGCATTCGCTGCCTTGGCGTTGAGCTCCGCATCTCCTAAGCCTGGGCGTAAAGCCCAAAAATAAGTCGATTGATAGTCAGTACACTCAGATGGGGTGGGGCACGCCTCATGTTTGCGTGGGGGAGGACAAGGACATAGACCATCAGATAGGGCGATGGAACTAAACGGGCAATAACAACATTGAACTTAACAAGCAATAACAACATTGAACTTAACAAGCAATAACAACATTGAACGTAACAAGAAATAACAACATTGAACTAAACAAGCAATAACATTGAACTAAACAAGCAATAACAACATTGAACTAAACAAACAATAACAACTCCTATCCCGCAATGGCAGGTGTGTTTGTGTGTGTGCACGCCCTTCTGCTGAATGTCTGGTCACATACTGCACTGCAAAACCTGGGCCACAGCGTATGGGCTCGTACTAATGAATTGCATCGAACCACACAGCTCACTATACAACGCAATGTGGCTATCAACTAATAAGAACCCCTTTAACCACCAACCACAGCAACCACTGGCATGCACCATGGTATATAGACACCTAC
>NW_014040132.1:0-1110 GCF_001186125.1 Sphaeroforma arctica JP610 | reverse complement strand
CCACAGCAACCAATGACATGCATCATGGTATATAGACACCTACACTCTATCACGATGTCCACCCCACCACCCCTCTAACAACCAACAACAGCAACCAATGACATGCATCATGGTATATAGACACCTACACTCTATCACGATGTCCACCCCAACACCCCTTTAACCACCAACCACAGCAACCAATGACATACATCATGGTATATAGACACCTACACTCTATCACGATGTCCACCCCACCGAGCCTCAGCACATCTCTCCGAGTGCGCATATCCTGCAAGTAATTAAACACACCAATGAAAAGGATGACATACGGATATGGTAGGTAATTCAAAAGTATACGGATATGGTAGATATTTCAAAAGTATACGGATATGGTAGGTAATTGGAAAATACTGTACGACACAAATCAGTAACTTGGCGGATACTGTGACAGGTACTTAACAATACAGATCAAATTTGTTTGTGCAGTGGATCCTGGGTTGGTTAGGGTACTGTACGGTGAGAGCCTACTAGAAAGTGCACCCGATGTGTAAACTAAAAGGACCCCGGCCCTGTCCAGCCAGAACCGTGAATACGACGTATAGGAATACGAAGGTCAGACTTGTTATCACCACTTTCGAGATGAGTTTGTGGGAGAGGTTCTGTAGTAGATATAGTTATATGCTTGTGGGAGAAGCACGTGCACACAGGGAAATAGATCACTGCACACTCTACCAAAGACATGTTTATCTGATCAAGCAAAGCTGCATACATACAAGCTCACTCTACCGGCTGTACCTACCTTCTTACGAGCCTCTAATCGACTAACACGGCTCAAGGCACCCGCACGCTTGCCAACATCGGTCGCAATACGCAGCCCCACACAGATGCGCTGTGCCGTTTCTGACGCTTCATCTAACGACAGGTGAACAACGCACAGGCGTGAATGCCAGAGAAGCTAGTAATGATATAACAAATATACAAGGCTATCTTGTTCAGGATTTACAAGCATTAAAAACTATGCGACATGTAAGTGTACCTGTTGTTTCCAGCGAATGCTTTATCAGTAAACGGTAAATGCTGATGAATATATATATATATATATATATATATATTTATATCTATATATAT
>NW_014040133.1:71844-74676 GCF_001186125.1 Sphaeroforma arctica JP610 | reverse complement strand
AAAGTGTTCTAAATTCACTTTGATGGCTCCAATAGCCTGAGTATTTGGTATGACTCATCTACTTGGACCTATTTGAGACATTAGTAGATGTAGGATATTATAAACTAAATTTTATAATCTCCGAACTACTACTTTTAGATTTTGGTCCTCCCGCCAATCTCCAAAATCCAATAAGTCTTTTTCTTTTTTTAACTTTTCTTCAGATGGAACTTTATTTATATCAGCTAATGTATTAACGTCTTACGTTACTATGTCTATCTACAAATTAGGCATGTGGTCATGAACACTTAGTACTTCTAGTGAAAATTATTCAATAAAGAACAGCTAGAGGTACGCCCTGTGTGATCGAGGATATTTAGGCTCTTAACAAGAGGCAGTCCCGATCATTCTTACACAAGCTACCACTGCTAAATCCTAACTGACTAAATTGTATTTTAGTTTAATATAGTTTGAAACTTAGTAATTTCCATCGAAGTTTACATTGACCGATGATGAAAAATGTTAGTACCAATGAGGATGACGCTCTTCAACCCACAAGGACTCAACATGGACAACGCAGCACATACAGATAAGTGTTTGAACGTTATATCGATTTTAAGTCAGGTTGATGTTATGTGTGTGGTTGAAACCCGGCATAACACCACATTTCTTAATCATATACGCTCGAACACACGCTATCATATACTACATCACACTACACGGCATAATATCTTACACCCTTAACACTGTGGTATTGGTATCTTTCCCAAACACCACCCATCGAATTTTTAACATGTATATATATATATATATATATATATTTCTTGAGTATTTGTTTTAAAAATATATACAAAATGGCAGGCTAAATATAACAATTTAATTATGCCGTTTTAAAAATATATTACACAAGTAGCGAGCCGCAATGCGCGAGCGAAGCTAACTAATTTAAAATATTTATTAGTTTTTTTGTACTCTTCAAATACTTCAACCCACTCTCTTCTCTTTTTTTCTTTTTTAAATTTTTAATCAATTTATAAAAATACTCGTAGCTTCTTCTTAAATTTCAATAATCGTAGCTTCTTCTTAATTTTTAATAACCATAGCTTTCCGAATGCCTTTTTTTCGAAATAGAATTTAAAATGAAAAGTAGCTAAATAGCGATGCGGGTAAATTCAAATTATCAATTTTTCATACTGGATTTTCCATTTTGTTTAAAAAAAACAACAACAATAGAATATAAACGGAAAATTTAATTTAAAATAAAGAAAACAGTTTGGGGGTGTGCTGGCGGGGGTCTAGTATTCACAATTAAGTCAATATTGATAATTTGAATTTTCTAGCTTCGCTCGTTACTTGTATTTAATAATAATAAACGCCAATGTGCAACCTTTGTGTACTATTTTTAAAGCTAGTGTTAGAAATTGATAATTTTCTGTTTATTGCTATATAGTTTTATTTGAATTCGCTTCGCTCGCTTCTTGTGTCATAATTTTTTTATATCTGTATTTTTATTGTTATTTTTAGCCTGCTACTGCATTCTGTATATAATAATAATTTAGAGGGCTATATCAGAAAGCAAAGACAAAAAAAAACAATCGAATAAAACGGAACAAAATTTAAAAAAAATGAGACAGGTGCTAGCCGCTAGTATTCTCTAGTAAATATTGATAATTTGAATTCTCGCTACTTGTGTTGTATTTATAAAAAAAACAAAACTGCCACTGCATTCAGTGTAATAACATTAATTTAAATAGGTGACTTAATTTGAATTAGCTCGCTTCGCTCGCTACTTATGTATAATTTGTTTCTAAAAAGTAAATATTTTAATATTGGAAGTGTATAAAAAACGAATATTGACTACAGTATTTACGCCAATACGGTCACACATATATACATTTGTTTAAAAAAAAACAAAAACAAAAAAAAACAGTAAAAAGAGATCCCGGAGTCCCCCTGGCTTTGAGACTAAATACGTAAATATGTAAAAACAGTAATTGTATTTAGTATTTATTGTATTTATGTCCTGAGTCTGTGACTCTGTGCGAGACGACGCGACGGACGCGTTCTATTTTGTTTTCTATTTTTTTGCTGACGTTTGCATCACGCTAACTCGGTTTACTACTGACTATGGAGAATGGAAGCTGTGCGTTCATTGAGCGTGTAGTATACTAGTCTATTAAGATAAAACGGACGTACGCAGCACTATAAGAAAACTGAAAAGGGATCTTTCAAAAGTTTTTACATTAAAAGGTTGCCGTCTACTAGAGAACTAAAAGTGAGAGAGTTTGCAACTAAGCTCACCTTAAACATTCCCGGCTTTGTGTATACGGCGGGTCCGGTAACTATATCTTATTATGCGGGGAGTATCCATTCTATTGCTGACTCTGGCCAGCGCGAATGCGTACAACGGTGTGTATTTGATGTCATTAACACGTGAGGTAGTTTAGGTGATAACCAAACTACGTCTTCGTGTATATACATGCCAGCATAAAAATATATATACAAACATATGTACATACAAACGTAACATACTTCTTATATATATATATATATGTATATATATATATATATGTGTGTGTGTATGTATGTATGTATGTATGTATGCGTAATGTATATACATGCTTGCATGCATGCATGAATGTATGCATATGTCTATGTGTCTATGCATCTATTTATGTATGTATGTATGTATGTATTTGTGTACTTATATATGGATGTATGAAATGAATGTATGAATGTAAGAATGTATGTATGACTAAATGAACTAACGTAAGAATATATGTACGAATATATGAATGACTGCATGAATATATGACTGTATGAATGTATGTATTTATTTATTTATGTATTTAT
>NW_014040133.1:69727-70699 GCF_001186125.1 Sphaeroforma arctica JP610 | reverse complement strand
TTTATATGTGTACATGATAAATATGTATATAAATATATATATAAGTTTTCGCAGATATATATAAATAATTTTTTAATAGAAGAAAAATAGGAAGTTGACCGTCTCTGCGGGAAATATTTGTATCTATAGTACATCTTCCCTCTGGGAAATATTTGTACGTATGCCTATTCACACAAAGCCGCTGTCATGGATATTGGTTATTGGAAATACGTTTGGAGTGGGTTGGTACATTGTATTTGCAAGTTAAATGTCATTACATAAAGAATACGCGATATACGGCTACACATATATGCTGGGCTAGCTACAAGTTTGGCGAGCGTCACCAGCTTATATAAAAAGTTATGTACAAGCTTGCTATCTTTACTGGGTATATAAGCTTGCTGTATCTCTTAAACTCTTGTCGGATGTATAATATTCATTCATACACACAGCTCATGGCGGGTACATAAAATCTAGCACAAGTCTAAAAGACCATATCGGTGTATCCACATATCTCACTTCTCAAGTCACGTCATCAACCTTGTTTTTGGAAATGTTATGCCCCCTGCAGAAAAAGTACTCCTGACAAATGTCAATGCCCTTACATTGAGCAAAGACAAGATGACCACTGGTCGGCGGAGCCAGCCTGTGGAGCAGGCGAGTCTATTTATAGCATTCTATTTATAACAACATATTATATGATTCTATTTGTACTATCCTGTTCTATTTAACTACATTCTAGGATGATACATAACTAGAGAACGATATCTCAATTCAACAATTAATTGCTTGAGAACCTAACATCCATCGAAGTTATTCTTAGGTTTTTCACGCTGGAATCTATACATACTGAAGAAACTTGAGCTTTTCTCGTCCGCCTAGACTCTCTCTCTCTCTCACACACACACACACATACTTACACACACACACACGCACACACATACACATACACACACACACTCACTCACACACACACACACACACACACACACA
>NW_014040133.1:61889-64305 GCF_001186125.1 Sphaeroforma arctica JP610 | reverse complement strand
GTCTTAGTAAATTTAATCTCTATCGAAGTTTGGTGCATGTCTTAAATACATGTACAGCTTGAAGTGACTTACAATTAATTCACACTTACTGAAATGAGTTTCATTTTGTTACGTTCTAATAGGGGCTGGAACAGGCGCGGCGACTGCGATGCTGATGAACATGTTGTAAGTATCTTACGTTTTGCTTTTGCTCTATAAGTACTGGAACATGTATCTTTGAATTCATAGATGTTCTATAATATGCATCTGCTGAGGTATGTATATGTAAATTAAAATCTTACGTATGTATGTATGTATAATGTACGTATACATTTATTGTATATGTTTGATAAGAATATATTCAAAAACAAGTACTTGTCCTGACACCTATGCACATGTCTTCATCAAAATAACCTACCACCAAGTAACCGAGCACTCTTGCCTTCAACATACACTTACTTACCCACAGCATCAAATATGTGCAGTAACATATAAAAATATGTACAACTATATTGTTCAACCATCAAACCTATATAACTAATTGTATACCTCTAATTTACTGTTATACATTACTATATACATTTATCCGCAACACTACAAGTATTCATCTACCAACATCTTCACATCAAATTCTACTCCACTAAATCATGGAACCCTATACACTAAACCCTAAACCTTAAACTCTAGAACCCTAACGTATATTCTACATTCATCGGCAGCATGGGAGGCGGACGCCGAGGGTATGGCGGTGGCTACGGTAGTGCAGGCTATGGCCAAGGCTATCGCCCCCGAGGTTCGGGATGGGGCGGGGGTGGTGGTGGTAGTGGTTTTGGCGGTGGTGGTGGTGGTAGCTCTAGTATGGGCAGTTCATCCGGGTTTGGGGGCACAAGACGCCGCTAAGCATCTTTTTATAGAACCCTAAACTCTGGGAGCGTAAATACCTACGACAAGCAGCAATGTTTACGAGACGTACGTGCTGGAGTGCGGGTGAGGGTGGTGACAGTAGCTATGATATGGGCAATTCATCCTGGTTTGGGAGCACAAGACGCCGCCACATATTTATTTGTAGAGCCCTAGACCTTTGAAAGTGTAGACACAACTAACATCCGGATGATGCAACAGAGTTTTATACATTGACGTCGATCTTTGATGTATTTGTGCATAGCATGGTAGTGGTTGCACCGGCTATCAAAACCGAGGTCCGGGCTAGGTTGGTAGTGGTAGTAGTACCATTTTATCTGAGTTTGGGGACACTATACTTGTGCATATACATGCAAATACGTGCAAGTCTTGGTAGCATTTTACCTTCTAATATCGCATGTACAACTCAATGCGGATCAACTAGACAGCACAAATGTACTGGTTATACTGGCGCTTAACCCTGAGCATGGGGCTGGGCTGGGGACGGTTGTAGTCTCAGTGTGGTCTGTTCATCCGGATATGGGAGAAGGCATACCAGACAGCAATTGTCCGGTACACCTCATCTGAGGTAACTGGTTACCTCACTACATTTGACGGGATGTTCAACTCCCCACTTCTGACGCCTATTAAGTATCATCCACCTTTAACAGACCCGGATGGGTATCTGCTGGATAACTTTTTATACCGATGACTGTCTACTTGCGATGTGCGCACCTACATTACTGTCGTACTCATACCTATGCAGCGTTCCAAAGAAGTGGGGATCTGCCATCGATCCCTAAGTTCGAATCTTGGTGGTGGCGTTGGTAGTGCTAGTGCAGGGAGGTAGGGGGAATGAGAGACCGAGGAATCTCTACCCTTCGCTCTACTTGAGAATGCTGGTTTGATTTATACGGTGACCTGGTGAACGTGAAGGGTACTTGTGGAATTTGGGTTTTGGAGGATGGGGCGATGTACCCTGGCTTGCGGAATATTTTATACACCATCAGCCTCTCCCAGAGTGATAGGTAAACACTCCGAGTTCTCATACGCAACTCCCAGAATGATAGGTAATTAATCTAGAGTTACCAAACGCAACTCAATAGGTAAACACTCAGAAGTTACCATGCACAACTCACAGAATGATAGGGGAACACTCAGAAGTTACCATGTACAACTCACAGAATGATAGGGGAACACTCAGAGTTACCATACGCAACTCCCAGAATGATAGGTAGTTACTCAGAGCTACCATACACGGCTCTCGGGATGATATGTACGCACACATAGCTCGTGGCAAAAGCGGTGATGTGCACCACAGGCAAGCTCGACCTTAGGAATGCATTAACAAGTAACGAATATCAGCTGATCAACGATGGTCACTGGAATGAGGCGCCCAATGTAGGCCCACTAGCTGTCTGGGATTCTCGCTAGTTTACAAATAATAAAAATATCGAGCGCTCCACCTATATATATATATATATATATATATAATAAATATATATACATGTGTGTTGTTGTGTGGTGTGGTGGTGGT
>NW_014040133.1:53470-58739 GCF_001186125.1 Sphaeroforma arctica JP610 | reverse complement strand
TAGATAGATAAAGTTATGTACTAATTATATTAGCTTGCAGTACCTCGGCTAAAGTGGTGTTGAGAGTGTCACTGAAAGGCACCTGCATCTCATCTTGCAACTGTAGTTGCACCGCTGGCGGAAGGTCTCCCGTTCGTATCATGCGTAGTTGCTGAATAGAACAGTTAGTTAGCATGGATACCATGGCAATCAAACATGTGGTATCTAGATTGGCGAGCACCATCGAGTTGACATATGTTCTATTTGTGGTCTAACTGAAAAACATGAAAGCCGCATCAATCTCGATGTATATCTTTACAACCTCGTAATATTATTCTAAGCTGTTTAATCAATAGTGAGCTCGAGTCTTCAGACCGTGGCGTTAATAGTCATAGTCTTATATATAAATACTACTATGTTTCAATTTAGAAGGCTATGACTACTACATGGCGATTTTTATTTACAATGGACTGACGCGGTGGAATCAGGAATGTGATGCTTTTTATTTATTTTTTATTGTTTTGGTTTGTTTTGTTTAAAAAAAAGAACAAAACTTTCTCTCTCTCCCCCTTCTCTCTGACACAGAGTACTAGCGAGAGTCTAGGAGACCTTGGCTCATGACTGTTTATTTTAAAATATCTATAAATAGCTAGCCTTTGAATGCTCTTAGAGTCAACTTATTGATAAATTGTTAAATATGGGGCGGCTATAGCCAATATTATGAAGCGAAGTCGCCAAAATAAAAATATTTAATTGGTGAGATTTAAAGGCGTGGCCAAGATCAGAAATATAACAGCAAAACACTAGTCATAAAGCCACACATAAAAACATTCATGTTTTATGCTATTTACGTACGCGACTACGCGAGTCTACGAGGCGCCATAAGAAGTCCAACAGCTGGACAGGAGGACTGGTCACAAGGCCGGCGGCCGCCTTGACTTTTCCACTACGAATTTCTGTTCTGACAATGATCAATGAAGCATACTAAATATATACATAAGCTATAGTAAATACCAAGTAAATAGTATACATTCGCGGATACGACGTATTCTATATTTACTTATTTACTTGTGGATTTACATACATACATTAATCAAAAATACAGTGTGAAGAGAGAGATATTATACGGACAGCGCAGGTCATTCGTTGTCCGACAGAATTATATTGCCTGTCGACTGTTCATGTAAATACGTTTGTTAATTCAACATACAAGCTGAATAACGCTCAGAAAGCATCTATAGGACGTATTCTGATATATTTGTACGTAGTATATTCTGATCGAAGCTACGTACACACACACACACACACACACACACACACACACGCGCGCCCGCGCGCGCGCACACATACTCACATACGCACACACGCGCGTGCACGCACGCACCCATACGCGTATACACATATACATATACTTCTTCATATATATATATATATATATACTATAATATAATATACTATAGTATAGTATATTATACTATAATATAAGTAGAGTGATGAACATCACGGTTTGAATAGCGTATAATAATTGCCTCGACGGATAATCAAAGCGCTATATACCCACTTGAATGAAGAACGGTGTTCGTTTATACATAGACACAAAGGCTATGTATCCAAACATACTCAAAATCCCCATCTACACACAAGTCGGATATACTCGGTGGCGTATGGACAACAGAACACGCCATTAGACAGATTATCATAAGGTTGGGGTAGAGATATAGTGACATACAACTATAAATACAACTACCTATAGCTATACAACTATGTCGGGGGTAGGCAATAATGCGATCACTCCGATGCCCAGTCAGACGACGCTGAATTTCTATGGCAACAACAGCAACGAGTCATTTAGTGAGACAATGAACAATGATTTAGCAAGTGCTATCAACCTCAACAAGAGCAAGAAGATCGAGAAAGAGAGAGAAAGGGCCCAGAAATGTATAAATAGAGGCGAGAATGGTAGCACGAACGCCACCGCCAGTACGCCCGGATCAGTGATACGAATAAAGAAAGGCCGGAAGTCGGCGGGGGAATTGTTGCGGAAAGCAACAGCTGAAGAGACCTTGGACAGGTATACTGACAGCGGAGCAGATGAGAATGTAAGTACAAACATAGAGGCCATATATAATCACCGGAGTGACAATGGTGGTGTAGGTATTAATAGCGAGATGGATGCGCCCCTCTATATACACTCGCAAGGGAACAACTCGGCTGTCAATCCGTTGCAGGCCATGGGCGCCCGTATAAAACGCGAAGACAAGACGTTTATTGACAGCTCAGACTCAGAGCATCAGGAGGCACTACAGTCCAATCTGCTGGCAAATGTATCGCGGGTGAATAGGACCCCTTCCGAAATTCGAGCACAGCAACACAATGACAATGCCCATGGTAGCACTGTAAGATCGGCGTCGGGCAATAGCTTGCGCGCTAAATCTGACTATAAGCCGGCAGTTGCTGTACGGTCACCCCACAGTGGGTCTATGCCGACACCGGCCGCAGGCACGAGCCGAGCCTCAGCTCAGATACAGAGTAGAGGGGAAAGCGCTAATGAGGTTAACCGAGAAACCCCCCGACCGGAAGTCAAGCCCAGAGGTATCAATACCAGTAATACCAGTGATGTGCCAACTAAGCCGAAGGTGAAGCCTAGGCCCAACCCACGGCCACGGAGCTGTCATTTGGAACCCGTGAATACACAGACTACCAGCGAGCAGATGCACAGCGGCAAGATGCTCAAGGGTGTCAGCTCGACTGGCGACGTACATCTGAATGGAGAGGATGTGTCTTCGCTCTTCAACACACCTGAGGCTACCCACACACCACATATGGAGCCCCTGGGACCTGCTTCCGACTACACAGAGTTCGCCGGAATTACTTCGTCGCCCGCAGTAGATACACCAGGCAGCGGTGAACCGCGAGTGAAGTCCATTCTGTTCAGCAGGAGTGTGTACGACGAGGACGTCATGCTCGAGCGTGAACAGGACAAGCTAGCACCGCCAATGGCCGTCGCGCGCGGCAAAATGAACCAGTTGGCGCATAACAGCACACTCACGTCGCTGGCGCCTGTGACCAGTGATCAGCCGCAGGGCGATGTCATGGCCAAGCTTGGGTTTGCCCGAGGTGACTCGTACTTCCGGGCGGACTCGCCAACGTCAGTACCCTCAGCGTCGGTGGAGAGTTTCTCGAAGTTAAATGTAGAGCCGGAGGTTAGCAAGATTGCCGTAGAGGTGCAGCACAAACTGGACGCCCGGAAGCAGGCGGCTGCGCAACTAGGGGTCAAAACCAGGACGGCGCGACCGCGGGGCAATACCCCGGATAGCAAGCGGTCTTCGAGGGGGTATACCGAGAGTGACAATGAGCAGGCCACTGGGGGTACGAGTACGAGCGAGTCGAAGAGTAAGAAACTGGCCAACCGGCTGAGTATGGGGGGGATAGGCAACGTCATATTTAACAGTAGTAAGGGGAGTGTGGTGGGCGGAGATGATATGAGTGGGAGCGATTCCAGTATGTCTAAGGACAGGGAGAAGCGTAAGGTGAAAGAGAAGAAGCTCGCGTCCAAGCCTACGAAAGGTCTGGGGAGGGAGGCATGGGAAGAACGGATTAGGAACGAGAAGCGGTCGCAGGAGGCTCAGCGAGAGTATGAGATGTTCCAGAGACAACTAAGTGAAGAGAAGAAGCTGCTACTGTTGGCGGAGTATAAGGCCATCCGTGAGGACCGGGTGGCCAACAGATACAAGGAAAAAATGGACAAGAAAGCCGAGAAAAAGATGCAGAAACAGCTGGTTATTGAGCGGAAACAGCAGGAGAAAGACCAAGAACGCATCCGTAAGGAAGAGCACAAGCTGGCTGCAAGGCAGATGAAACAGCTGGAAAAGCAAGGCAAGGGGGTGAACGGGTTTGTGCGGGGCACGAGTATCACTGTGCCTACGTCTAGTGCGATGGGTAACCCGCAGCAGTTGCAGCGCCCGCGATCTATTTCAGATTTCCTGGATGATCAGGGCGATAATGAACCCACGCAGGACCAGGACCAGGGACAGGGACAGGACAACCAGTTGAAGCATCGAGGCATGCAGCGGCCAGGTCAGATGAGAAGCATGCACCAAATGCATAGCCCCAGTACGGAGTATCGGCCGAACAACATTGTCAGGCGCGACTCGAGTCCTAGTGTCCAGCCGAACATACGCAACGTCCAAAACATGCCGGGTATGCGAGGCAACCAGCCACAGCAGGGCTCGAATATTATTCGGCGTTCCCCCAGTGGCAATGTGGTGGGTGGCACGCGCAACCCCGCATCGCAGAACAACCCTCAGAACCTGCAAAGACCCATTGCTCGCGGATCTCCACTACAAACACGGCAGAGTGTCCAGCCACAGCAGCGCAGGCCTGTGAGCGGTGCCAATGGCCCGAACCAGCGCGCGCGAGCGCATTCAGGAGGTGGCCAGACTGCCAGTCCGATGCAAAGTCAGGACTTTAGGAGATTTACGACTGAAAGCTCGACCTTTCGGGCTGCACGGCCTGCGAGTCAGATGATCACTTCACATCCCAATCAGAACCCTAATCCTATTTCGAATCCGAATCAGAATCCCTATGTCAACAGCAGCAATCTGCAGCATAACTTCAGCCGGAATTCGAATATGGGAATGGGAGGGACTGGGATGGGAAGTGCCAGTTATGAATCTATGCCTGGCGGAGATCACGGGCAGGGCCAGTATATGTATGACATGCAGAATCAATATGTCGACACACATTTCGATGATGATCAGCAGTAGGTGCGTGTACCCAGTGTTGAGCTCAGTTCAGGATGTTAGATGTTTAGTGGGCGGGTAATAATGGGGAACATGTATAATAGGGATATCATGAGTAGTGTGGGTAAAAACTAGTAGGGAAATAAATGTATATTTTGAATATGTTTGTACTTACTCATACGTGTATAGTTTTATGCAAATGTACACATATGTGTATTTATACATGTACATCTTATGTTTATATATACTGCGTGAGACTATGACATAATACTAGCACACACATATACACACACACCAATATATATCACACACACACACACACACACATATATATATATATATATATATATATATATATATATATATATATATATATATATATAAATATATACCATATTTGAATATGTATATGTGTATATGTATGTGTATGTATATATATATACATACATAACTAACTAACTACTATATACTATATATATCTATTACACTANATGTTATTATNTTACTATTTATATTANACTTACACCTTATAACCTAATAATTTAAAC
>NW_014040133.1:34377-53450 GCF_001186125.1 Sphaeroforma arctica JP610 | reverse complement strand
ATATATATATATATATATATTATGTGTGACATATATATATATATATATATATAAATATATATATATATATTATGTGTGACCATATATATATATATATATATATATTATGTGTGACCATATACATATATGATGTATTCACTTGGTACATCTACAAAATCTTGAACTCTGCAGATATGTCTATTTGATGACTTTTTTTTTAAGACTGACATTTTCTAACTGGTATGTAGATGGAGCTTCAAGTTATTGCATGAAATTTCAATTGATTCCAACCTTGTGCCCAAAACTTGGTGGGAAACATCGGGGGCACAACTTTTTCTACGAGTTTACATAGACGAAGACCTGTAAAGTGTGAATATACATCGTCGTCGTTCGTAAATTGTCCTCCTTTATAATAGCTTTGTACGTGGTTCAAGAGATGTTAAATAGGAAGAAGAAATTAGTGGAAATTAGCGAAGTGATGGGTTAAAAAATGTGACTACTGAATTTGCTTCTTTGATGGTGCTCGCGAGATGTCAATTTGCTTCACGGTTGTGCGGATTTTGTGATATTTTTATTTGTATGATCGATCAGTGCAGAGTACTGCATAGAAAACAAAACCAACATCTTACCGTCAAATAACTTAGTGCGGCTATACACGATTCTAAGGAACGTTCCCGTTCATCAACGGAATAAATCCCAGTGAGAATCGGGCGGTGCGTGCCCTTTGTATTGTCAAGATTCCTGATCGCAGACTTTGTTCTCTTGTTTGAGTTTTATTCAACAATATCATGTTGTTACAATAGCAACATGTATCTGTTGAAATTGTGCAATACTGGTGTTCGGATGCATGCACCAAATATAAGGAAAAGCTTTGTGAGGAGGGTAGTTGATGCCCTATATTGAAAAACAGTCTGCAACAATCAATTGATCAGCTGTATCTACACTGCCAAAAAAAATTCAATACTATCCAGGTAAATAGTGACCAATCATCTTCGTTTCACGTATCAGGGATGCTACTACGCGCGCACTCCAACTCAGGTGAACGAATCAGTTTATTACACTTCACTTTTGGGCTTTGTTTGTCGTCATCAGAGGTATACCAAATTGATGCTTTTCTACAACCATATATTTTTCTATTTCTATACTTGAGGTAGCTGCTAGTGAGACACTCCAAATGTATGATACCGTTATTTGTGTTTATTAGGACGCAATTTTCGGCTTGTAAGACTAATCAATCGTTTCGGTTTGTGTGTATCCAGCTTCTCATTTAAAACTATTACTAATTATAAAACTAAGGGCCCTCGGAGGCTCGACCCCTCGATCGCATTGAAGCTATCCACAGGTTTGGTCGATAAAGTCGCCATACAGATTTAACTCGAGCATCAACGCTACTTCTCGCGCCACATCTTTAAGCGCCGAGAAAAGCTCGTCAAAAGAGGCATCGACGCTTTGTTCCACCCGCATCTTCAAAGTGTGTCCAATATTTAAGGAATGTGAAGCTAATTTTAATATATACTTATCAACCATGGCAATTGCCCTGTAGAATGCCAGTTCACTGTCTTTCTCGCCTAGGGTTCTTTGTCTCAGTACCTTCAGCTTCTCGAATTCGACAAGGTACTGTATATTCTCTTCACACGCGTGGGCCGTTGCATATTGCAAGAAAGCATTTTTTAGTTTTCTATACCGGTCGTGCTCGCCCGACAAGACTTCTGTCATTTGCGGATGCTCATGTCCCACGAGCGGCTTGGATCCTAGCAGGGTGCTTTTAGGTGGAGAGCTGCCCATCCTTCGCAATATACCGATATAGATCGAGTTACCCTTGCTTTTGACCCTCTCACTGTGTTGTAGATATATAGTATCTGATGAACTTAACGAGCCTAAACTGTCTGCGCACAGTTTTCTATGCCCTAGTTGTTCAGTTAGTTTGCTATTCCGGTAGCATCTCAACTCGATCATATTTCGTATAGTCAAGGTGTAATATTGTGACCGCATGGATGTAGTGAACGATCATGTTATGATGAAGCTTTGTAATATAGAAGCTCACGAAATTTGTAACAGCTCTAGACTCAGCTAGAGAAAGTCTGGGGGAAAGGCAAACGGGGTTGGGAATGCAATCGAGATGCATATGGTCGTCAAGCGCGGCTTTTCGCACCTTGGGGCCGAAGCTTCAGGCGAATGTGGAATTGAGGATGCTTAATTACCCTCGCACGAAACATTGTAAATATTCTAAATATAATCATGATACAATAGCTGAGCTCGCAAATGAGCAAAAAGAAGAAAAGGCAACCAAAAGTACAAAGGCGCAATCTGTAATACCGAATCTCGGATTGTCTCCTTTTTATCATTTTTTTAAAGTATACTTGTTAATTTTTATAGCGCTATTGCCATTTGTTAATATCACTTTTATAATAAAGCGACAGCAAATTATTATATAGATAGAATAGAAATATCTCCAAGGAGATACCCGTAAACTGCAAAGTGCTAACAACTTTCACAAGTCGTCGAAACAGTTAAAATAACGAACACATAAATATCACAGAATACTCCTTACACCCCACTTTTTACAATCTACTCTATTGTTGTTTTTTTAAAAGCGAAACAAACATATTTTTATTTTTATTTCTGTCACTGGCTGTGTAGTGCGCCACAGCACACAAAAATATAAGACAAATTTGTCCACAGTTCACAGACTCCACACTCCACGCACAACAAGGACCACAAGACACAACAAGTGAGAACAGATTACGTTTATTTATCTTACGCACGAAATATCTATTACCCACTGAAAATTGAAGAAAAAAATGGCTACGGCAAATTCAAAATTGAATATAGATAATTAAGTTAATACATGTATCTCACCAATCATGGGTCAGGAGTGATCAGTGGGGGGTGAGGGGGGGGGGAAGTCAGTATCCAATATAAAGCTTATCGTAATTGCTCCTGATATCGGAGTAGGATTTTTTTTCCAATTTAGAACTCTCAAGAGAAGACTTCAGCTATGAGTTAGACATAAGACGTCTACCTGTCGAAATCTGAGACTCTGTCACTCTGAGGACTGATGCGTGGTAGTCGGCTAGCCCTGAGGCCTGAGGCCTGAGCCCCTGACAGCTCCAGTGCTCTCAGAAGCCCTGGGGCCTGGCGATAATATCTCGCGACTCGCCAATTGGTTCAGTCATCACTCACTGACTCATTGTCCATTGACTATGAGAGTTGAGACTATGAGTATGAGGTCTGAGGTCTCCCAGGACCCAGACTCTAGAGTCCCAGTTCCAGACTCCGAGTCGCTTTGAAGAGTCAGATCTACGAAGAAGTAAAGAAGTTGACCACGTGTAGGCATGTATGTACCCGAACCCCCCAGACTCAGAGTCCACCACCAGTCCACACTCCGCACTCCACCGGACCACCATGGACCTGCAGTCCATCTCTCTCTACTAGAGAGTAGAGAGTAGGCATCTACACAATGATCGTACCTTATGATGTCCATCTCCATCCGGGGCTTATTACGCTAAGCGTAAACACGTTTTCAAAACATTGCGTTAGCGGTACGCCTGATACGTTTTCGACCTAGGCGATGAAGACTGCCAATATATTGGCAAATGTTACCCAACTATATTTGTCAAAATTTGAACGAATACCACTGATATATAAATTGAACTGTCAGTTTTGGATCCGGACCAATGTATAATTGAGCACAGTTCCTGAATTCCTGTTTTTTGCAGTTCTCATTTTAGAAACACCAAAATGAATACGGTATGCGTAAAAACTTTTATAATTGTGTGCGTTAACGTAAAACGTAGTACGTTTTCAGCTACATACCTTGTACGTTATGAGGCCTGTCGCCATCAGCAATTCAAGTAGTCAAACTGCACAACACAAGAGAAGTGAGAGAAAGAGAGTAGAAGGAGAGATCTTCCTCCCGTTTCATGATATGTGTATTGTGTTATTTGTGCAGTAAAACAGTAAATCAACATGCACCACTCAGCAGTCAGCACTCTGAGAGACTGTACTCTGTACTCTGTACTCTGTACTCTGTAGTAGACTGTCGGCGGCTCGGAGTCCGGGAGTTAGCCACTTGGCGCCTTGTGGGGGCCGGCGGTGATTCCCAACTGTGATTTCAGATTTCTGAAGTGTGAACTGACATCTATTTTAAGTATGCCTATGGTTGACGACTGTATTTTTATTATTATTAAATACTATTGATGTCTCACAACATCACAAATAAAAGTGTAATGACTAACTGTATTTACATAAATACTAAATACATAGGCTATGCCGCTATGCTGAATGTACTAAAAAATAATTGAAATAATTGACTCAACAAGGCTTGTCAAACATAGTTTTAAAAATGCCCCTATGTACATACCCTGGTGAGTCCTGGTCCCTGTCAGTGCTCTACGGCCTATAGATATATATCTCAAATCTAAATCTTGGGTCTTGGGACTTGGAGTTGGTCTTGCGATGACCCTTCAATATGGCTATTTTTTTTTAAAAACATTTTGTTTTACAAAAGAGTGAAGGCTTGATGCCTGATCAGTGATCAGTGATGGCCTGTGAATTGTGATTACTGATGCCTGTTGCAGACTTGCAGGACAACTAGCCCTGAATTTCGGACATAAAAACCCAAATAAATAGTACCTAAATTGAACAAGCCAGAAACCCTCAGGATTCTACTTTTAGATGACATTTTTAGTGTTTGATTTATATTGGGCCAATACCAATCTGTGACATAAAACTATTTTGTCTTATTCAATTTTTTGTACAGTACTGTAGTATAACAGTACTCTCAAATTGTAAAAAAAACAACGTATTGTTTGTTTTATTTGGCTATGTATTGTTTTCTGAATAATAAAAAACAGAATAAAAACAAATCGTGTGGGATTGGCGACAGCCAAAAGCTCAAACGTTATACGTTATTTTATTTCACAACAGGTTTCCGGCCAATTTTGTATTTTTTTTTACGATAAAGTATAGGGACATGTGGAGGCCGGAAGGCTGAAGCGTCGCTTTCAGTATTAATTATAAACGTGCAACCGTTAATAATATTTTACACGTTCACGTTCTATTAAAAATACTTTTTATTTATGTGGCCCATAACTTATTGACGTCCCGTGGGCCCCTGGGTAATGTCTAATAAATTGGTGAATCAGCAGCCTCGTGTGTGAGAAAACTGATTGGATTCGTGAGTGTAAAAACTGAAGTCGCTCGATGGCTCGAGTCTTAAGTCTCAACTCCCAAGTGTCCACGGTCATGTTCTAAATCGTTCACGTTGATCCATACTGCAATGACACTGACTGCGTTGAACTACTCACGTCTCGTTTACATCTCATTTTATCATTTATCTGAGATAAGAGTCTACACAGATGTGAAAATAGTTTTTTTATTTATCGTTTCAACATGAGATTACTTAGCAACCGATAAGGCTGAGCTGGATAGTATTTTTATGTCAATTTGTCATCGTGTTAAATCATGTGAGATTACTTGGCAACCGATAAAGGTGATTAAGTTGAAAGTCGAGTCATCGCGCTAGAACATGAGAATGAGTGCTATTGGAAAGCCGCGCCATCCTGTAGAACACCGAGATATCACATTATTTGTATGCACACAGCTACCGATAGGGGTGAGTAGTTTTGAAAAGCCAGGCTGATTGCTGGATTCCCATTACCGCCTAAGAAGTGTTTTATTCAATTCTAGCCAAGCACCAAGCTCCATAGTACACGTCTCAGTGTCTAGTCTGAGTTAATAAGATTAGTGTACGATCATTGTCTAAATAGCCTATGATCACAAGTTTCAATGTTGGCTTCTAATATTACAGTGCGAATTAAGCACATTAGCTACCGAGTTTGGCATCTGATACGTCTGTTTTGAACACTATTTAGATGGGTCACTAGCTACCGATTCTGGCATCGGATATATCTGGTGTGAATACTATTTCGATGGGTTTTGGGATATATATAAATTTCAATGATGCACACTCGCTTTGAAAGATACATATGTGCGCCTTTCTCATCGATAGTCGATTCGTAGGTACATATATACAAGGGAGAATATAATTTGGACTGAAAGAAGACCTTTTTGTCCATCGAATCATTTGCTACCAGGAGATTTGTAATTCGCCGACTACTGGGGATATCAATTTATTATTGTTGTTTCAAAAGAGCATCAAAATCCTTGAATATACGGTGAATACGGCACGCAAAATCGTATCCATTCGTGAGCGAGGAATACAACGTCGAGGGAAAAACGAGCGAATTGTCCATTGCATCAATTTGCTACCAGGAAATTTGTTGTTTGTATTAGACGTCGACAAATGACAAAAACCCACCCCCCAAGTCAATAAATGCGGTGAATACGGCACGGCACATCGTATCCATTCGGCAGCTTATGTCGTATCTTGGTTAAATAAATATTCATTTTACTGATTTAGTTGGGGTAACGCTCAAGTACATGGGCCACTCCTTGGCCTCCGGCAGCGCAAGCAGCTAGTAACGCGAATGTGCCGTCCTCGTGGATTAATCGGTTGGCAGCTGTGGTGGTAATACGGCCGCCAGTGGCTCCGAAGGGGTGACCGATGGAGAGGGATCCACCCCAAAGGTTAAACTTGTCCATAGGCATGGTTCCAATCTATCAAGTCGAGGGTTGTGAAGATGTAGAAAAGGTTTGAGAGGCGGGAAGTCAAAGGAAGATGGGTATGTGGATCTATATCGTCGGACTGGTAGAGCAACTACCGCTTATACACCAATATACTAGTTTCGATCGATAGCATGTAGTCAAATACTTTAAGGTCTATCATACCCACGCGTACATCGCACAGTATGCCAGTCCACAACCCTACCTTGTTCTTGCGGCCCATGTGCTCCTGACAGAACTTATCGGACTCCATAGCCGTGATGTTAGACAGAATCTGTCCCGCGAAAGCCTCGTGGTACTCCACCACGTCCATGTCATTCAAACTGAGGCCGGCCATGTCTAGGACCTTACCAGATGCGTATGCAGGGCCGAGAAGTAGCTGATCCTTGGGGTCCTACAGGATGAATGGATTGATGGGTGTTGAAATCCATGATAATGAAGTAGTGAAGCCGCAACTGATTCTTGCGATTACTCAAGCTATATCGGTAGGTAGGTGCTAAGAAATCAGTGATGTGGTAAAAAAATTAATAGAGATGGTACCTGATCCTTGCGATCCTACAGATGAAACGTTGATATTTTCAAACATCGATACACGACGACAGATCTATGTACTATAAACACACTACACTGCAACATAAACCAACGGCATTAGCATTCGGAGGTAGTCACAGATTCACACACATGGATACCGCTCGGCACCAACCCCTAATCCAATCCAGGACATACCAGGGCAACGAACGTGCACTCGCGCAAGTAGGCTAAGGGCTTGAGACCCAGCGCAAGAGCCTTCTCCTCTGACATGATCATGGTGGCGGACGCACCATCCGTCAAGAATGAGGAATTACCCGCTGTGACAGTTCCGTGGGGTTTGACGAAGGCGGGCTTTAGCTTAGCCATCTTCTCGGCGGGGACAATGCGCACACCGTTATCGGCGGTAACGAGCTTGGACTTGCCCGGGACCTGGTTAGTAGTAGTAATATGAGAGTGTGTTAGACACGAAAGTTAGGATGTACGTGGGAGGTATATAAATGATATATGATGGCCCCCCACAAAGCGGTAATAAGAAAATGCGTAGAGCTGCGATGATGCGCTGCTCATATATAAACATTGAATCGTTTACCTTCGTACTGCGACAAACTAAAAATCGGAGTATATGCAAAATAGAGATTCAAAGCATGTTTAACAACAGATTCCGATAGAACCTACACGTTGGGCACCGTAAAGATTGATACTCTACTACTGGAAAGAACATGCGAATACTAACAGTACTTGGTTACTATCTCGAAGTGCACATTAGACTACTAGTAGGCAAAAAACTAAAAAACTTGATGCACTCCATCTAGCTAATATGCTGTGTATGCCGTACCGCCATATGCGAACGTGTACTTCCACATCATACCTTGACAGGGATGATGTCGCGCAATAGACCAGCGTCGAATGCGTCCTTGGCGTTACGGTGAGACATCATGGCGAACTCTGCAGAAGCATAAGAAGAATCCCATGACAAAAATAGATCAGTATAAATAGATACAGATGAAATGGTTCCGAGTCATTGCAGGTGGTGTACAGGCAGGTCACATCACAGACCAAAAATAGACAAATAAAAAACTTCAAATGAATGGATGCAGATTGAATGTTCGTTTCTGTACCTATCTCACCCAGACAAGACATCACGTTTCGAAATAAACTTTCACACCCCATCTTTAATATGCGTGTCTGACCTCTCTACCACCATCTAAACTGCATACAACCAATAATATATACATATACATATATGCATGTATATGTACATATACACACACACATATATATATATATATATATAGACACTCAGTGAAGTTCACATAAGAATGCTAGTAATACGAGATATCGCATGTGATCATAAACACTTCACAACGTAAATATACCACATACCATACTGACCATAGACACTCGGACGTATTCATACCGCGAGTCTATGTTCATGTTCATAGGTACCTTATACCGTACGATCACGTATAAACACTTTATCACCTACCATCTTGAGCCTCGCGTGAGATGCCAAAGGCTGTGCACAGACGGTCGGCAGAGTGTCCCATGATCTCTCCGGTGGAGAACTCAGCAACAGCTGGAAGCTCAAGACCGATATCTGAGCCCTTGAGCTTGCGGGCAAGTCCGAATAGGCCAGCGGGACCTATTTTTAGAAAGAGTGATAGATTTATATTAATATTTAGAACGAGTACTCTGAAAATCACCGCGGTACACTCGCTGAATCAGTGCGGTTTGATGGTGGGCTAATGAAACTCAACCAAGGCTGCTACGATATTTAAAAATGAGCGCAACTACTTCATCTAAATTCTTCGACGTCTCAGGTTATACAGCTTCGGTATTCTGCTCCCATCTTGCAGTGTATTAGATACAAATAAGTATGTGTAGCAAAGGCACATAGGAAATGCGATCGGGTTCTACAGCCTAAGCTACTTCCCACATATACGGAACGAGTAATCACAATGTCCTCATTGCCCTCACAGTGCGCAACAGAAGCAGAAGTAGTCTATTGATTGGTGTTGGGCGAGTCGGGAGAATGATAGCTGCACAACATCTAGCTATACAATTAGGCCGCAAATTACAATTAGCTACAAATAGGATTCAGAATTGTAAGACCAACACACATAGTCTTAGCGTGTTTCCGTACCTATACTGCCCAAGCCTTCCGGTTAATAGAGGCAAACTGCTTACTAGCGTAACACAAACAAACCTAGAGCTCACCAGCAGGTCACTCATGCATGCACCCTTCAATAATAAATATGAGAATGATATACTGTTGGACAGACAGATAATGCATACAGATGCGTACCTTTAGCCTTCTGTGACGCTAGAAGAGTCTTTCTGAGGGGTCGACTGAGACGGATAGGTACATCGGACATTGTCTCGGAACCTATGAACAAGCGGGTAAAAGAAAAGAAAAATTAGTTCACAAGGTACATGAACACCTGAACAGATGAACATCTGTGGTGTCAATTCGTATGCATATACATTCATAGTACACATAAACTTGGAAGACCAACTTTGCAGATCCGTACGATATACGCAGCAAGGCTATTCAGTAATTCGATCGGCTTAGAAAGCAGATACAGCGCGAGCTACTGCCCACATATACGGAACGAGGAATTCAAATGTCTTCATTGCCATCAGTCTGTCTTATTGTATTAGATTATATGCACATACATACATAAATAGGTCATAACTACCAAGACAGAGCAACATAAGCACACTTTGATAATACTCCCGAGACAGGGCCGCAGTGTATGCAAGAACCTCAAGCTGTCTGGGTATGATGGCATAAAAGTATACCATATACATCACAACTCAACATCGATCAATAACACAACTTCGTCAACAAGGAATGGGCCACGGTGTCTGTAACTGTCCTGTTCAAGTTGAATGACTGATGTATACAAGGCCACCAAGTATTTCAACCTCGAATACATTTTAGGGTTTAGGGTTTATAAGACTAGAATAGAACATGCAGAGCCAAATTGACCTACATACCTCCAGCAATGCATATATCGGCGTTGCCTAGCTGAATCATCTGCATGGCTGATTGAATGGCTACATTAGCAGAGATGCATGCCAGAGTTACGGTGTTCGAGGGAACGGTATCGGGGATACCGGCGCTAAGAGAGGCCTGCAGAGTGGTACAGAAGTGGAAGTGGAGGTCAGTATTCGTTACAGTATACGTATAGGTACATGTCCTATGCCATTATTTGTATACATGTCCAGTGTCCCATGTCATGATATGCATACATGGCAACCATGTTTTTGTAGTTATGGTCACAGATGTGCACGGTTGATAAAGGTTTGTAGTACACAGTATCGTATTAAAACACTGAAATAAAAAGCCCACAAATGTAGAGAGCAAGGTTGAAAATACCATATACTGGAAAACGCTAAACTGTGTACCATCATAGTAACCCTGGCTGAGCCAAGCATCATTGGATAAACTATATGCTGAATATCACCGTTATATACTGTTTCCTGTAGCAGATTCAACCCCAACCCTTACGACATCACGAGTGCTGTTTGCACTATGGTATGCTTAAAGCCTAATGGCTGCTCTGCGGAAGCTTATAACTATAACAATGCGAACGAACAGATACACCCATGAAACTTTTCACTATTCTTCGGACGGATTGAGTACATACATACATACATATATATAACACACACATATATATATATATATATATACATATATATACACACACACACATATATATATACATATATCAATATATAAATTTATACATACATATGTACATATGTATCTGTACACACTCATATAAATCCCTGCGAGATACCAAACACACACCACTCACCTCACGCGCAATGTTGCTGGTCTTGGCATCCTGGATTACCGTACCCGCGGTTATGTAGTCAATGTCGGCCGGGTTGATATCAACACGGTCCAATAAGCCGGAGAAGGCATATCGCAGCAAATCATAGGCCATAAGGTCATTGTATTCAGTGCCACTCACACAGAACGGAGTTCGCACACCCTCAACAAGCACTACATTGCGACCGATACGCTTCTTCTCGACCTTAACGGCGGGGGCTGTGGGTGGGTGTGAAATGAACAGGTGTGGGTTGTATGTTGTATGTACATGTATAGCAAGCACTTGTGATTATATAAATATATATAAACAGATCAGTGTCGGACGATAAGGCTGTATGTTTGTGCCTCTAGTTTGACAAAAAAATGTACGCGTATATAATATAAACCATCGGGGGTGGTTGGGGATATGATTAAGATTTAAATAAACAAGTAATGGAACGCGCATGTGATGAACATGTGGCAGCAATCCTTTAAATAGAGTGCGAGGTAGTTGCGTGAGGAATTATTCGTAGAACACGAATAACACACCAGTAGTGCATCCCGAGATTATTATTAGTATAACATTACAGCAAACATACATGCATATATATGCACATATATACATATTGAGATTAATAAAAAAATAACATCTGCGTTGCATATTGGTTTTCTGTTATTCTAAGGTAGTAAATTCATAATCCACACTTGAAATAGCACCACTGGCTTGATATTGAAACAGTGCTACAGACATTTAAAATATAGAATCAACATGTCATGTCTGTAATAGCATACTTTATTCCAAGTGAACAACTTGGAACACACAGTCGCGTGTCGTGACACTTAATGGATTTTTATAACTCTTGTTTGGGATGTGCGTGCGCCTGTGTGACTGTGTTCCATGTATGTAGATGTGCTGGTAGTCGAAGACGTTGTTTCCGAAAATGCAATGCCACCAGCGACGGAAATGCATGCAGATATACACACGCAGACTCTATCAAGTAGCAACAGTAAGCAGCCACACAATTTTTCAGGGGTAATATATGTAGTATATAATATAAGCCAAGCGGAGTCATAAATATATAAATATATAAATATATGTATGTAAACGATATAGAATATACATATACATATAAATATACATCTATATACATATATAATGTGGGCAGTCTGGGATACCACGATTGTATAGTCAGAATTGAACAATAAATCCGAGCTTGTATATACAGATACACGGATAGAATAGCCGTGTACTCTACTACATGGTTTGCAAGTGGTAGAAGCAACCATTCCAATTGCCGACACTTTGCCTGGCTATATTCAAACAACCTATATGTTTACTTAACCTTTGCTGAATCAATGCATATGTAAACTTCACAACGTAGTGAATATAGTCAATCTCCACTAAAATATCATCTACCGTACTCAACTTGACCTAGGCCTTTGTTGCCATAGAAGAGCCTACAGATCAATACATTGATGCACATTATAAATATCAATGTTGATTCCAATGTTTATTGGGATACTACAAACCGTAATGATACTCCACTAAACTAACCTACTCCTGTCCGTTGAAACAGTGTCTCTGTAAAACTTGAAAAAGAATATACAATGATGTATGTAATACTCTATGTAACAAATAAATTGTTTCTTAACCAACTCAATTCAAATAAATCTTTAATTTAACTTACCCTTGTTAGCCTTGGCCTGTTTTGCCTTGGTGCTTGTGGCCATAGATGCAACGGCGATCTTGGATACCACTGGGGTGGCACCTACAGTCCTGGAAGCTACACTCTGCAAAAACATCTTTAATTATATGTATGTAGTGTGTGTATTGTATGTGTGTGTGATACGCGAGCACTTGTGGAGGGAGTGTGTAGTCGTGTGTACGTGCTGCTCCTGTGTATACTATATTTATATTACTTTATTATAGTCACCACTCACCAGCTGGTTGTTGGGTGTGTGCCTGGCCTGTGTGGGTTGTTAGTTGTTGCTGTCACATAGAATTTAACCGAGATGTCAGCCCTTTTGCAAATGGTGTCATAGAAATCGCAGGGGAGCGAAAACGTACTGGGTTGGTGTTTGATAAAAGGCATAAATTAGCTATCCCGTTTTGTACTGCCAGCACGTCCCATGGACGAGCTGGAAAAAACGTAAAATCATTGTTTTGTATTTCTGAATATATGACACGAGCAGTGGTCAAACTGGAGCTATAAATAAAATGAAATAAAATCTGGTTGATGTTTCATCCACATTCCACAGAATCCACAGTTCCACACACACACACTCTCTCTCTCTCTGAAACAGTGACAACTGACAACTGACAACTGACAACACAAGAGAGAAGAGCAAAAGTGAGAAGAGACACCCTCAGAGGCTCAGGCGCTCAGCCCTGCGCTCAGCCCTGCCTGATGCCTCTACCATCACATGGTAGAGATCACGCTTCGCGGGATCCGGGGCCCCGGGGTACCGGACGAGGGGTGTAGGACGTCCCTCTTTTAGAGTCCCTCCAGGCCTCCACCGTGAAACTATCCTACGAACCCTAAGCGACATTTGACATTGCTACATATTTTTGTCATTTGACATTTTGACAAATGACGTAACTGTGTATTGGAATATTCTCACAATTCGAATTCACTTACTGTGGGCAATTAGACATAGCTATGCAACATGTTCACATTCGAATACACTTACTATGTGAGTGTCTGTCTATATATGAAATATGCTCACACTCGAGTATACTGACTGTGCGTATGTAGACATAAATATGCAACAAGTTAGCATTCGAATATAACTCGGGTTTTCCACTACTTGCGAGTAGTAGGAAGCGTAAATGCTACTCTCATAGATTGAAAGTCACCTGCCATACTCCCTTATATGCCAAATTTCAAAAGAGTCACTCAAATTAATAATATATGAATATTGGGATAGGAGAATTAAAAGCTTGCGATTACAAACTTGTTCTTAAATATTCATCATACATGTGTAGTATCTAAGGGGTATAAACTTGTACAAAGTATCATGTTTGAGTTGATTAGATAATACATAGATTGTTTTTCGTCTTCGAACTAGCCTTCGAATTTTGCACTTTTACAAATCATAGACCGCGCGTATGTATCCAGGGTTGGTACCTTTATATAGTTAAAGAAAATAAGCGATAAATGCACTCGTATTGAACGTGGAATACGAAATGTGTCATATATCCAGTTCGCTTAAGATATTAGCACTCATATTAGACGCTTATATCGAAGTACACTCTAGAGTATACTTCAGCACTTCTGATGTATGCTGGATTGACCCTGAAATGACCACACATACAAAAGTATTTTTAAAGTACTGAATCTTCGGTGATAGCTAACCACTAAGTACTCTGTTGTTTCGGGTGACATATTGTTTTCGACACTCAAATTGCAGTCTCTCGTTGTCAGATAGCACTTATTTGAATCAAAGCCACACCAAACACTGAAGGGGCGGTCGAAATGACTGAAACGAATCCACAGATTTCATAGTAGGTATCATTAACTCCAAGGCCCTCGAAGTATTTCCATGTATTTCGCTTGAAATAGATCTATTTACCAATTACAGCTATGGTGAGTGCCTCTATTCTGCGTGAGCAGCCATTTAGCTGGAACTGCACCCGTACATACATGTCTTTAGACTAATCAGTACTCGGAGGTCGTTCTATTTCATCCTTGGAAGTAACAAGAGTAGTTGAGATCTACCGCAGTCTCCTCAGCCCGACGTCGCACAACGAACCTCAATAATAGATTGTGCTCGGCTACTACCTAATTGGCGAGAAAGATGATATGTATGTTCCAAGTCTTAGATACTTTAGTATCAGCCATGAACGTCGGAACTAGTTGGCGTAAACTGAAGCACTAGCATAGGTATTTTGAATGTCAAACTATTGAACAAGACAGGTACAAGATTGCGTTCTGTTTATTCCCCGAATCCAAACACCGACACTCACTTCGAAGACTGAAGAGTACAGTACAATATCAACGGGTCCCGGCCTAATAACAGCCCAAAATCGATCAGATTTACAAAAAGTTGGCAAGGAATTCAGCGCCGTACAGTTGTAGTTACCCCAAGCGTCTGGTCAGTGAACTGAATCATTAAGTGTATGAGTTTCCCTGTGAGACGCAAGACCTATATTCCCTGTCTCAGCCCAAAAGGGATTTCAAAGAAGCGGTTATGAACTTGCTCCGAATACATCCCCTATGTACAGGAATGTACACTGTCCATGTATGTCCACGAGTCCAAATTACCGGCACGCACATCCTGACTCATGCAGCATTTTAACTCTTTACATTATTGCGAAACTTGTTTGTGGACAAGTGGCCAGTCTTTCTTATTGGCCTGGCGCTGTGTGGATGCGGTCAGAATGCCAGCCATACGGCTGTCAGCCCTTCTAGGCAGGCTCGCTTATTTCCACCAGCACTGAGTGGGTGTGGCTATCTGGTATGCACAACTATAATAAAATCTTTCTGATAGGTATGAACCAGATATCCCAAGATCATAAAATGCCGGCAATAAGGCTGTCAGCTGTTGTGCTGACTATGTTTCTGGTCTAGACAGGTTCGCTGATGCCCGTATGCTGTGTGTGGGTGAGATCCGAAAGCCAGCACCTCGGCCAGATGAGATGGGTGGGACTGCGGGGTGGTCAGGACACCCTTCCAGTGTACGTGCGCGGTACTCCGGAATCACTGGTGGAAGTGCTTTAAACACAGATTTGATTGGGTGTGAACAAGCGCAATATTCGGGAATCATTGCTCTGGAACTATTGATGGGAAGTAAACAGGCACAAGCCGCTAATACGGGGCGGATTCAAACGGAGGATATACAGTACGCACCATGGCCGTTACAAGCGTTCTGGTACCAAATAGATACGGTTTTCGCCTGTCCCCGCTGAGAACAGCTAGGTCTGACATTCATCCCGCTCTCATTATGAAGTACAATCCACACGCATGCCGGATGGGAACATTGGGGAATATATACGGGTGCAGAAGCAAGGCATACTTTACGTCGACGTCGTGCCTTCTACGAGTTTGACAGCAAACACTCCGCGCGCGGAGTTGAAGCAAAGTATCCGCCTGTCCGCCTGCAATGTAGTACAGTGCATGATAAATATCACTGTGTGAGTGTTACGGATATATGCCCTTCACTTTGTTTAGGAAGCACTACTTGTTCTGAATCCAGGTCGTATGTGTGAAGGAAGCACAAGAAACAGATAGACGGCGCAAGTTATTATACCGCAAGGCAGGGTGAGGTGTTAGAGAAACAAGTGCCATTAACAACGCAACGTACTACTTTAGAAAATAAAAAATGGTGTGACTAGCTCCTATTCGACTCTGCCTTCATCACTACGTGCAATGCGTCCGACCATTTCACCGCGAGACATGTCGGTGACAACTATGTCACGCCATAATGCGGATTCCCACGGAGTCATTGACAAGTACGAAATACAATAATTTGTATACATATGAACTGACATATGCTCACTTGTGTATACATATGCACGCGCAAACATACATCTGATAGAAGAGATAATAATTCGTATGCCCACGGCGTAAGTCAACAGGTACGATACACAATAGATTGATGCGCACACGGAAACGTATACGCACACACATGCATACACATGCAATTAGGCGTACGTATGTATAGCTTTCTAGCCGATGTTCAGTATACATTTAGCTCAGCCCTAAACCCTAATTTATGGCACATCGATGGCTACATTACATACTCCATTAATCAGCACATAGTTCCTAAAAAAAGTAATCCAGTTTGCGACACGCACCCATATCCATATACAACAACATACATACACAACCATGTACAAGTTGAGTGACACGGTAAGCCTTTAGAGTTTGCTCAGACATACCTTAGCCGCAGCTTGCAGATCGCTTAGAAGTACCAGTCCTTCTGTGATTGTACCGGCCACTAGTAACTCACTTCGTTGAACACCCGCGAGCAACCCACAACTCACAGGCGGAGTCACGAGCTCGCCTGCATCCTATACGGTCCAACACAGATACATATTACATTAGTATCAATCTATACGGCTCAACTCAGATATATAGGATATCAGTAACAACCTATATGGTACAACACAGTTATATAAGATATCACTAAATGCACATTATACTTTGTGGACAGTTGACATTGACGATAACAATACATTTTCGAATGAAACGGGTCAGAGTACGAGATAGACGGATGAGCGAAGCGTCATTATCATTCTTGAATATCTATGTACGACACGACGATATTAGTGATCTATAATGTATCCCACGTGCTGGCGTTGGGGGGACATCGTGCGTACCTAGACCAGTTTGGTCTGACAGAGAGCTTCGAACAATCCATGTGATAGCAATTAGAACCAGTAAACGAATCACAATGGTGATATGCTTGCATCAGCACTCACGTTTTCCACAGCCAGATTGCAGATAGAGGTCTCGGTGATTTCGCCCCGCTCATTGTACAGTACGACATCGAACGCCTGGGATAGTAGAGTAAGAGTGCAGCCTACTCTATTATGATATTTCTTGATCTAGCAAAAGTTAGATAGATGCACATATCAGGTGCAGAAAAAGAAAACGAAAAGGTTTTGATAACCAGGGATGCAAAATCTAGAACAGATTACATGCAAAATCTAGAACAGATTACATGCAAAATCTAAAATAGATTCCAAACATAGACTTCATCTCAGACACACCTTGCCACCTCCAATACTCGCACGCGCACGTGCCTCGTTGTATGTGGTGCGATGAGTGGTTTTGAAGCGCAGAAACACATCACGGCTACATACGGGTTGTGTATCTAGTACAACTTCCAAGTCTGGGATATGTTAGGCATAAATATGTGTAGAACTTAAAAATGAGAATCAAATTGAATTCGATATGTAACTGCAATATACTGTGTACACTGTGAATCTAAGACAAACTGCCCCTGAACATATGCATGGAAAAAAAAGTGCGAGAACTATACGGAGCCAATAGCAGGTTTGTACCTTGCAACTGTGGCGCAGTCCAGGGCACGAATGGCAGGGCCTGTAACTCCACACTTTTGCCATCGAAGAGTAGACGTACCTACGTACAGCAAAGGAATAAGACGATAACGGACACAGGTATGAACATAATCAACAGATACTCACAGTGCCATATGATATTGATGCTTGGTATATATAAACTGTGCTGTAGAACTACACTCGCAACACACGCACCTCTTCATAGCAGCACTGGTTTTGTTGTGTACTGAGAATGGCGCACGCCTTGTGTTCGGGTGTATGCGTCGATGAAGCAGACAATAGACTTCACCTATATTTATACATATATATATAAAACAATAATATATATATAAGAATAATAATAATATAATAATATATATATATAGATATAGATATATATATATATATATACTAATACGTATATACAGTTGTATTATTTATATATACATATATATATATCTATATATATGCGTGTGTTTATTTGTATATATACGCACATATGTGTATTTATATATATATATATATATATATGCATATGTATATGTATATATATATATATATATGCATATGTATATGTATATATATATGTGTGTGTGTGTATAATTATGTATATATATATATATATATATATATATATATTATATATATATGCATATATATATATATATATATATATATATATATATTTATGCATATATATATATATATTTATGCATATATATATATTATATAAATATATATATATATATATATGGGTATAGAACGAACTCTGCGCTCGAAAACAATTCGCTGCATTTGTTTCGGATACTGAGAAATAGCACACGCCTCGCGTTCACTTGCGTGCGCCGATGGAAGCATTGCAGAGAATAGACTCTACACAGGGAATATGTAGTGTTCACATTAACAAAGTAGAAGATTGCAAACACAGAAACATAGACTATACACACACACATATATATATATATATATATATATATATATAGTATATATATATATATATATATATACTATATACGTACGTACGTACGTACGTTACGGTACGGTTCGGTTACCGTTTACCTTACTTAATTAACTAATACTAACTAACTAACTAAGTAGTAGTACGTA
>NW_014040133.1:26288-34357 GCF_001186125.1 Sphaeroforma arctica JP610 | reverse complement strand
CGTTGCCTTGGCAGTCGTCAGAGCAGATTGAACACAAGTACAGACATTGTAAGCAACCAACTCACCTGATTCCGGGGTATAGAGCAGTGTTTCCAGGATTTGAAATGAAGGGGCTTGTAGTAGCTGCACCTCAGTTGACAACTCCATTGTTGCGACTATATCTGTGAACAAATATTGAATCTGCCTATGGTATTATATTTATTAGCCTGCATTAAAAAGTGTATCTCTCCGTGATTCGACCATTTGAGCCCTAAAAAATATATATTTACATACTGTACTCTCATTTATTTACATTACTTATTTAGAAGTTAAAAAAAAATTTAAACATATTTGTACATTGGACATAGTAAATAACAGCACAATGAGCCCACCACTTCAGAGGGACTCAACGAGTTCCCGGCCCACAGTATATGACAGAAACACATAAATCAGTCGCCGTAGGGCGAAAGGCCGCAGGCGCAGGGGCTCAGGCCGCACGCCCGCAGTCATCACACGGTCACCCCGTAAGAAGTCCACAATCCAGTCATTTGGCAGTCAACCACTCTCCGTTATGATGTGTAAATAAGTACATTTGAAGAATTATTTTCACTATATTGCACAGTGAACCACTCACCTTTATGATGTGTAAATATGTACATATGTAGAAATATTTTCACACGTTTTCACATTGCCAATTAAAAAGAAAGAAGGTATTGCTTTATATATACCCCCTCGGAGCTTTACATCCCCTGTAACCAGAAAGGTGATACGTATTTATAATATGGGTACGTTTTGTCTACATTCTGATTTCGAGGATTTGGAACATGATTTTTATTATATTCTGTTTGTTGTTTTTATTTTAAATACACCATGCTTGGGCAGGATTTTGGAACTCGTGTATTTATCTGTATTTACTGTATTCCTGAACTATCACACCATGATACATAGCATTAATTAGACACTGAGTGAAAATATGAACGATTTCAACGTTCAATTCTTCATACATACTTTCAATATTCTGCTAGTCCATTTTGCAAGTATAAACTGCCCCTTTGGGTACCAAAGATGCATTAAGTCAATTGACGAAAGAAATATGCACAGTCGCTAAAAACGCTAAGAAGAATGCCTCATACAACGAGTAGTAGTGATAGAACACGGCAGCGACTGGTCTGCAGATAATGATATCAAAAAGAATCTTCAGCTGCTCGGACAGCAGCTGTGCCAAAGCGCCCAGGACCAAGTCAACTCTATTGCCTTTTTGAGTCGAGGCATCAAGATTGAGATACAAGTTAATAATGTATGTATGTATTAATTCGTGTATGTCCCTCTTATTCTATAATTTATAGCAAATATTTATTGATATAATCTGATAAAAAATTATATGTGTATATATATATATGCACACACACAAACACACACACATATATATATATTTGTATATATATATATATATATATTCATATATACATACCTACATGTATATAAATATATTATACATATATATATATATGAATACATATATGAATAGAAATAGATATATATATACATATATTTATATTTATATATATTAATTTATAAATGTATATACATATAAATATATATATATATGTGTGTGTGCGTGTATAATATGTATTTATATGTATATACGTGAATATGAATGTATGTATAATATATGTATACATCTGTATATATTTATTTATATTTATTATTATTATATATTTTTAAATTTGTTTATAAATATGTTTATAAATATATATAATCCGTTAAAATGAGAACATCAAAGTTTCCTGTAGAGAAACAACGGTGGTCCGATTTGAGAGAAGCCTGAGCATATGGACAAAACTTGTAGCAGAAATACAATGCACATACTATGTTATACTGGTGATGCTGGATAGATTTCTAGAATTAATGACTCAGTAACATGTATAACGTGTAACTAGTCTGTACTTAGTAAAACCTGTACATAGTAAAACATTATAAATGAAATTAAATATACAGTATTGATAATAAAACACAGCATTCATCTGATCAACAGAACCTCGTGCGATTGAACCGCTGTTTCTGTTCCTACTGATTACGTACGTACCCCCCCCCCCCCTCTCCCCCCTCTGGATTACTTATTTTTGCGATACTCTCCCTGCAAGTGTTTGCGACCTAATTTTGAAACATTTTCATAAAACTCTGACCTTGAAAGCGTACCAAGAAAGCGGTGGGGGTGCCTAGACTATTTACATCCACCAGAGGGGGTACATAGGTATATATATATAGAAAGAAATTAAAAAAAAATTGTAAATATTATTTATAGGGCTATGGGCTAAGCTCAATCCGTTAATGGGGTACAGAATAAACGTTTACCGGAAACGTATTCTGATTCGTTTTGAAAACGTTAAAAAATCACAGGTTAAAATAAAAAACGAAATTCTCAAATTTGCACTCAGCATGTAAACCAGAATTCTAACGAAATGGACTATATGGCAAATAGCGACCAATGAATATCTAGTATACAAAACAGTGATTTTTATAGATATTAACGGTAGTAATGCACGCAGAATAGCTCGGCTTCCACTTACTTATACACATTGTGTTTGTACAACACAAAGAAAGTACGAACAATTTGATTGAGTTCCCAGATACAGGTGCCTGACCTATTTATGCGGATATATATCATCGTTATGAGCAAGGATTCCGAAGCATGACTATAACTACGGGCTACTGCATAAATTACTGATAAGTTGCGTGATGCCATTCCCAGTGGATGAATGCGTATTTGCAGTTCTAACTTCGCGTACCTTGAGTATTGATGAATATACTTTCGAAGAAGCTGTTTATATGAACTGGACAAAAGACCGAGGATTTGCGCATAGCAAACCAGAATATTTAAACTTAACCTAAATCTATGTAATGTCGGTATGGTTGTAGTTTCGTTTAATCCATTAAAAAACACCTGCGTTTGTCGGTTTAGTGTCTGAAGGTGAATTGTTGCGCGTGGCACGTAATGATCTGGTGCATGTAAACAGAGGTAACTGTTATGTCACAGGCGGTGGTTCTGCCTCTTCCCGTTTGATTTGAGCCATCGCCTGGTTGTTTGCTTCAGCCAGCATCTTGGCATACTTCTCTCTGATAAAGTCTGGCGCAACACATGTTCGGCCGTTGGCGAGATGGAGTTTCAGCTGGCTAACATTTGAATATATGAAATCTTTATCGCAGTAATTGCATTGTACTATTTCTTTGCCACCTTCAGCTCTCGATACACAATGTGCGTCCTTAACCGGATCGGCTACACGTGGCATCTTAACCATGAACCAGGTGTAAAACAGAAAATATAGTCCATATAAATATGGTTTAAACTTTAACGTACAACAATAAACAAGAACAGGATTGTATATCTTTCGAACAATATTTATTTTATTTACGAAGTCGAAAATATTAAAACGGTCACAGAGGCGGGCTTTAGTGGTGGACTGGCGGGCTCAAAATTGGTGGGTCATTTTAAGACAAATTAATAGCCTGGAAATTGCACCACTTCAAATTTCATAGGGCTATATACAGAATAAAAGTTGAACGGAAACGTTTATTGATTCATTTTGAAAAGGTTAAACCGGGAAACTGAATGAGGTTAGGCTATGGGTTTTTAGGGGGTTTTGTCCCCTCAGTCACGCAATTTTTATATATTTAAATTCCTGTTCTTTGTAGTTTTTACTCGCTTTTATAATCTAAAAACACATACGTACATACATTGTTTAATTTTTAAAATGTATATATGTACATATACTTATTTAATATATTGCTGTTTTGTTTTAAAAAAATCAAATATTTTGAAAGTACTTTTTGTCCGCCAATTATATACACATGTATTTGTTTTTTTTTTAAACAATACATACGATTTTTTGTCATAATCTGAAAATCAACTTTTATTTTTATAAAAATAACAAATATTAATATTTTACACACGTCTAAAAAGGCTTAAAAAAATACGTTACAAAACGTATTTATTTCTCAACACAAAAAGCAAATAAATATATACAACTTCGGGAATCGGGACTCAGCTTTTGACAAATATAACGAAAAAGTATAAACCCCCCAAATCGAAACCTTATTATTTATATGTTTTTTAACAAACAAACTGATGGAAAGGGACAGAAAGAATTCGTTGCATTCTTCAAAAACAAGTAGAAAAGGAGAAAAAAATGTGAGACTGCGACTCTTGCGAGTGCTGAAATTCGCCAAAGGAATGTAATTTTGAATGGACAGCGTTGAAAAAGTATTACTAGGCTTATAATTACTGGTTCAATAACATTGAAGAGTACCTCATCAATTTTTTCAACTTTCATTGTTGTTTTTATATAAAAACCAATATACTCCGCCTCTTCTTATTTAATACCACTATCAGTTTTCGAATTTTGTGAAATGAAGGGGTTCCGTAGGTCTATTAACCGACCACTCCAGAACAAGGCCGCAACATATTTATATACGTACATCGTACTATTTATTGAAATATTGAAACTATTATTTTTATGGAGTGAACATATATGTATATAAAAGTAGCTCAAAAAACTGGATAGAAAGTATTAAAATTATACATAAGGTATATAAAAATAAGAGCGCTTAACTCTGAGTGCGACTCTTTTCTTGGGGGTGAGCGAAGACTGATTGGCATTGCCTGGAGCCTTGTCACTCTGGAGTTTGGACCTTTTTTCTCAGACTCTATAAAGACCGACGGAACTGGAACGAAGAGTGTCTAAAAATTAAAAGTAAAGACAAGAATAAATACTTTTAAATACAAACCGTCTCCAAAATCCAAGTTTTGTTTTAAAAAAACCAATTCTTTTTGACACAAACTTTTGTTGTCCTAAATGGCTTTTGTCTGGTGAGGCGGCTGAGGGCCATTTATTTTGTTTTTTTAAATACAAATCGACAAACGATTTACTACACAGTGAAGTCTACAGGGGGATACAGACTACAGCTGCTGGTTATTCTAAATACTTTACTCTCCCTCTTGCGCTATTTATTGTATGTTTCAAACTATTCTCACACTGGACAATGAGAGTAAAGAAACATCATTCAAATAGGCCAAAGTCCAAAATTTGAGGAAATGGGATAACTCTGGGTATAAAATAGGTTCCATTTATTTACTCAGTATGTCACTCACAGTCTCACTCATTTTACAATTTTATTGAAAGCCAAACGTATGGGATACCGAGTAAAATAGTTGCACTCTACGAAGGGGTCTTTTTATTGTCGCGTCAACTGGATATATACAGAACAATTGGTTGTAGGGCAATCCATAATGAAACATGTACTTGAAAGACAACCTATATGTGCCCGCGTTCGTATCTCTTTGTAAAAATTGCGTTATAAAATACACGGTAACCTATTTCAACACACGATGCCACCTGAAAGCCAGTTTGGATCCTTTTCCATTAGTAGCATACTTCAAGGATCAGGAAAGTCGGATTATTCAAGGTCAACCGATTCAAGGTCAAACGGTTCTTCACACGACTCAAGAGATGAGAGTACCCCAAGGTTCACAAGATTCCAACCATATGCGGACGGTACAAATAATTTGCGGCCAGCAATGCCAGGAAATACCTCTCGTCATATCCTGGATAGAGAAGTTAGTGAGACTGGTTTCAGTTGTAACCCCGTAGTACGCTCTGACGCGGGCTACTCGTCGGGATCTACTGACAGTAGAGTTGATTCCGATACTCTCACTTATCACAATTCGAATGAGAGCTCGAGTGGTAGCACGGATGCCAAATATTACGCTGAAAGTGAGAATCCGTCACATTCTTATTTTGAAAGTCCGGGCAGCTGCTCCGACACAGCAGCATCAAGTTTTGGCTATATGAATAATGCTGCCCAAGATACAAATAGTGGAACTAATCACCACCTCGAGCGATCTGCGTCTGCCAGATATTCAAAGACCTGGAGCAGGCCTGTTCAAGTCAGACACCAACATGGCAGAGCCGGTCATTCTTCCCGAGGCTACCACAGCCATCACCCGAGTGCACTACTGGAGGCATATCAGAGCACAAGTGAGGACTGTCAACCCTCTGTAAACGGGTTTGTGGACTGTGAGAACACCAGTGGGCAGCAATCAAGACGATCTAGTGGACCGGACAGTAGCTTTGGAAAGTCATGTGATTCGCAAGTCGATGATCACCATAACAATAGCCACCACAGTGTTGTTCGACACAGGTACGTTCCAACGGGTATTCCCCGGACACATACCCATCAATCGTGCCCACGTCAGGATGAAACCATCACTGGCTCACAGCAACCGTGCATGGTGCGGCAAAATTCCAAAAAGCGAACTAATAAGGTCCATAATAACACCAATATAGAGCATACTACTAACATGACTGGGAGCAATTGGAGTGGTCAACACTTTGATCCGCCGAAATTCAGCCAACAACAGGGTTGGGGTTTCTGTGGGTCAAATATGGGTGGTCAGAGTTTGCAACATACACACGGTCACAGCCACAGTCAGATACCGCATCATGCCCACGCAGCGGTTGTAACGACTGAGAGTGCTTGTTGCCGACCTCAAATGGCATATAATAGGAATAGTATCAATAATTATAATAGCTGTAGTATGAATCATAGCGCGCGTTCCTGTTGTAGCGAAGCATCGACTACGCGTCCGGCGATGAGTGGTCATGCCAGTGCAATGCGTGCGCCTGTCAACATGAACGGAAACAGTCAGCCGGGTATGGTTGAGGGGCCGTCGATGAACGGGTATACCGCGAATAACCGGGATAGCCAAGGCGGGGGCCCTAAACAGCACGACGCACAAATGTGGAAGGTCGTGGATCCGGATATGGCGTCTGGTCAAGAGAGTGACTACACGAAGAAGTCACTTAACTGTTCAAACAAGCGGCCGCCAATTGTTCGCTTGGATCGACCTTGCTTGTAAGTATTATTAACGATTTGCTCGCCTTTTCTGTTCATACGGTTCGTTCTCTGGTTCGCAACGCATATTTCCATCTGGTATAAATTCTGTTCCGCTATCTTTTGTTGTATAGGCACTGTGGTATAACTGAGAGTTGTACTTGGCGTCCGGGACCCGAGGGAAGAAGTACACTCTGCAATACTTGTGGGTACTTTTACCGACGGAGGAAGTGTTTGAGCATGAAAAGGAAGGGGTTGCACATGTCCATCAAGTCGGTCACCGGGGAGAAGAAGCTAAATATACAATCATTGTCGCGCATGAATGCAGTTCGTACAATGACACAATAACGATCTTGAATAAAATAGATGAAATATTATGAGAAATTGTCAATTTTTGACTTTCCGTTTCAATAAACCTTGCTTGTAATACTTTTCGTTATTAGACCGCGCACCTGTTGGCTACGTACTTACATTCGATTTAACTGAGAGCCATACCTAGCGTCCAGTATCCGAAGAGAGAGGTTAGATCGTGAAAGTGTTGAATCATGAAAGGTTGCAGTCTGAGTTTGATATATAAAGTCAATCTTCAACCAGATACTACAATAATAGTAACTACATCTACTATAAATCTACTATCAGCTGTTCCATCCACTATCGCAGCTCCGCCTACTATAAAATACATTTCGCGAATACATTACATTAATACGATATCAAATTTCTATTAAAATATTCCGAGAACGATAAAATATTGCACTTATGCCTGTTGTATTTCTCTGCCAATCGACAGTTCGCTCTTGTGTTATGGTTCTTCTTGCTTACTTTTGCTCATTCTATCTCAAATTATTGTATGCACAAAGGACAAAATGTATCTATTTGCCCAATAATAGTCGTAATCAATTCTGTATATACGTTTAACGAAGACCAGATTTGAGACGAGCGGCGCTTATTCGAATTTTACTTGTCAGGGAAAGTTATTGGTTAACTTTAGATTGTCTCTATGCCTCCTCTTGATATTTTTCGTATCGATAGTTCGCTCTTGTGTTTCTCATCTTCTCGCTTGCATTTTCTTATTCTTTCTCGAATCTATGGTTGTAATAAATAAACAAGAGGACAACACACAATATATATATATATATATATGTGTGTGTGTGTGTGTGTGTGTGTGTGTGTGTGTGTGTGTGTGTGTGTGTGTGTGTGTG
>NW_014040133.1:15567-25700 GCF_001186125.1 Sphaeroforma arctica JP610 | reverse complement strand
CAGACACATACACACATACATACATACATACATATATACATATGCACATATATACAGATATAATATATATATATATATATATATAGAAAAATGTCATATAACTATGTACACATAAACTAACATTAATACACAAAGGTGTAATCTTAGAAAAGTCTCAAGAACCTCTCATGGGTTCATTTTTTTTGGTATACCTATCAGGGTAGTACTCGACGAACACAAGCACCAAGAAACAAACTTAAATATGTGTTAAAAAAATCGCTTTATGTGTATATAGTACACATCAAAAATCCTAACACTAGTAGCTAGAGCATCTAGTAACATCCTGAATAGTGGATATGTTCCGTAAGTACGTCTAATACAGAAATATTACTGAATACCACTGTGCCCTGTGGCCTGTGCAAACCACTAATGATACAGCGTGTGAACTTGGAGCAAATGAGAAAAATCCCTCATCAAGGAGACTGTGAGACTTGAGTGGGCTTGACAGTTGACATTGATGACAGTTGACAAGGAGTTGACTCAGTGGAGTGCCGAACGGAACGCAGGCCCTAATTTATTTATTTTTGAAAACTGTCCCTGAGCCCTGGGCCTGAGTGCTCAGTGCCGAGTGCTGACTGCTGAGTCATACATAGCCGTCTGAATTATATAGAAGGCTAAGACTTATAGGCTTAAGGCTATGGCCTATAGGCTTAAGGCCATGGGCCTATGCCCTAATCCCGGTGGCTGAGTGGCAATTGCGAAATGCAGTCCCAGACTCCCCCCCAGTGCATGGCATCGTAAATATAAGGTGGTACTCGGTATATACTACAAACTCATAGCCTTCTAAATTCGACAAAACAGTACATTTTATCACCGAAAGCGTAGCTGTAGAGTCCCCTTTTATTGAACTTGAAATCTGTCCGGAACGCTTTTTTGTCCGAAACGCTTTTTCCCCATTTGTAGGCCCAAAAGAGGCCCTCCGAGGGATCCTTAATGGAATTTATTTTTCAAAAAAAAATAGAGCATACTTTTGTGGGTTCGTTATTGACGGCTGAAAAGAAAAGTTGTTTCTAAAAAAGGCCGGGGGCTTTTTCCGCCCCCCCCCCCCCGCCTCCCCGTGGGTGAATGTGTTTATGTGTGAGAGTGTGGCCGTGTGTGACTGAAGAACAGTGCGTATTTGTGTGTTTGTTGAGTGAAAGTGAGGGAGACAAGGTTCATCAAGAAATCTCACCCTCAGCTCACCCTGTGCGGATCATTAGCTACCCTCTTTGCTGAAACGCATTTGGTCTCTGCGGCGCCCCAGCCGTGTTTTATTTAATATACACAGCCCTGTCCTAGAGTCCTAGGTCAGGACTGATAAGACCATTTCACCAACATCCTCAAAACGTTTATACTGCACCTACCACGTAGTCGTCCCTCTGTTCTAGCGGACTTATGTCCCACTACATTTCGATTTTCGGGCCGCCTATCTAACTGGCGGCTCGGCTATTGCCGAGGCCCAGCTAAGGACCACAGGCCTCACCTGGACACCTGAACACGTGGACCATCCAGGGACGAGACTGCCCCGTCTGGCGTCTAGTCATTAGTGGGGCTCTCAACCTAGAGCTTTAGGACCTTTATACACTCTAAATAGTAGTCTCTCTCTAGAGAGAGAGGTAGCAGACATCTAAATACCTAGTTTCCATATATTTTAATAAACTCGGTGTACACTGTACACCGTACAGTCTACTACACATTTATATACAAAGTTATCAAGTTGTTTGAAAAGTTTTCATCGAGTTTGGAAATTGAACGAGTTTTAGCACCGAGTATTTTTCGCGGAGATTCAAATCGGAGTAAACTAGTTACTCCACGAGTTTTTTTTTTGGATTTTGTTTGGTCGCGAGCAGAAATCAGGTTTCTTCCGATGACGATCGTAAATTTAGCAGAGACCCTAATCCAGAGAGGGCCATGGCGGCACTTTATTGTTTTGAAAAATGAAAGTGTAGCAAAATGGTTTTGAAAATTGAAAGTGTAGCAAAATGGTTTTGAACACTATTCACTTGAATTCAGAGAGTAAAAAATCAGGCCAATAATACCATTGTCAATCTATCGCAGGGAGTGTTATGATTCTCTCGCTTGCGCGGCATTTGCCGCACAGCGAACGCTACTAAGGTAGACTCTTTGGCCACAGTACTCTGTGAGGTTTTAAGCGTGGACGTAGCACTTACAGATATGTCGCCCATTCCTGGTGCATCATTGACAAGAAACCGAGGTGGATACTTGCGTGATATTTCTATGCTAACACCCACCGATGGAAAGCCTCGTCACATTTTGCTGCGTACTATGATCACTCCGCCAAGGCCATGGTTTCCAATTAGCTCCCATAGATGTCTCTCACAGTAGCTTCTATCAGCCAATGACTGTAAATAACCAATTACGTGCATTAAATAGATAAAAACGTTTGAAAGAATAATGTGCGTGAATTAAAGTGAATACCCAACATACCTGTGCAGCACCCGTGGTGCGACGACGGGAAGCTGCGTGCAATCTGTCGAATATTTGTGTTTATGCCTTCTTCTGTTGTAATCACGTTCGTAGAAGCACACAAGTAATACGGAATAAATACTGCGCACTCTATGGCGTCGGATTTGAATCCTCGAGTCTTAGACTTTCTATCAGCCTTTGACTTCTTGGGGATGTCTTTCGCTCTCGACACGCTTTGCTCGTCATCCAAGGTTAAAACAATACTCTCTGTAAAGAAAGCCTACCAATAATTGCAAAGACTTCGTACTCGAATTCTCGTACATTGATTAGGATGGTCTACTGGGTTATATACCAGTATATACTTAATAATGAAGTTGTATCTTTCTGTCCCAATATTTTCATAAATACACTGTAACTTATTTATTTATTTTCAATGCAATGTATGGGTATACTTCATGGAGTGAATCAATGTCCATCTATTCACTATTGATGTCTTGAATTGTATCGATGTTTTGGTCATTACTGTTTGCACTATCGCTTGCTTGTTGTCTGTTGTTTGAAGGTGGTGGCCTTAGCCCTGCACCAGTGCTTCGTGCCAATATCAACAGTAACACACAATCCCACTCACTGAAAAATAATGATTATAATAACGTGTATGTGCTTGCGTGCAGTTTTATATACTACAGACAAACGAAACCAATTCGTATACATGCGTTGTTACGGTGATTTAAACCAAAATTTAATTCCGGTTCGATTCCGATAGAAATCAAATATCGTAAATTCAACCGTTCTATGCGTAAACGGGTGTCATATAAAATACGACAGAAAATACTTCGACTCGCATTATTTCAACAACAAAAATTGGGGGCCCAAAATTGAGAATATTGAGAACCGAAGCATTCTTTGGCACTGGTGATATAGATAAACCATCGCAGACCAAGTTTTTCACATCTACCGCAACCGCTGACAACGTATTTATTTTATATATATAAAAACCCCCCTCATGGTTGTAGAACATGCAATTACGGAAGTTAGTCCACTCAGGTTATTTACTTTTGTAAAACAGCTATAAGCCTATGAAATATGAACACTCGATGTATGTGCTATGTCCAGCGCCGCTATCCACTGTACTTGGCAGTCCAAACGGTGCCGGGCAGACGGTACCTGGACCTTCTGTTCGAATCCCGGGCCCATTGATTTTATTGAGAACTTTTCTAAACTAAAACTGATATTGTAGTGAGAGCTGTGATGGATCGTCAAGTGTGGGGCCTCAGAATAGACTGGGTGTCGATGCTTGTATTCGAACTGTGTGGCTAGCTTGTATATGAAGCCATGGATCTCCATCGCAGTCTCATTTGTTTTGTTGTTGTGTTTTATTATACAGGTGATAGAATCCCATGTGATGTTATTTCTTCATGAAATCTGGACACTGTATGTGTGCCTTAAACCCAGCGCTGCTATACACGTACTTAGTAGTGCGAGCGCTGGCGGATAGACGGTGCCTGGGCCTTTTTGAAGTCCAAAGACCAACCCTCTAAGGAGACTTCACACCCTCCCCCGCTACAAGTGTGAGTAGCTTGAACAGCGAGAGCTAAATCTTAGAGGTTTGTTAGAAGGTAAGCCCGTCGTATTGGTGAAGTGCAAGAGTTTTGTGGCTATACGATTATGGTCCTTGGCAGAACGTTGCCAGTATATACGGTTTATCTATTATGTCCAGCGTTCTATATTGATGCCTTCGTTTTCAGGGGTGCCAGCTTTACACAGAGCGGTGAGTCCGCCAATACAAGTGAGTGTCCGCTGTATACGGTAGGGTCCAAATTGCACACCGTGAGATATCGTATCAATTACGCTGAGAAAGTGACTTACTTTTAAGGCTTACCCTCAATGGAGAAGAGGTGACCCGTGTCTGGTTCGTAATATGCCCTGTGCAAGCCAGTTGACGGGGGCATGGCAAGTTTTGGTACGCATATGGTAGTCGGTTGGTCAACGCTAGTTTTAGATACTGGTACAGTAATTTCTGTAAGTCGTGATAATTACGTGGGAAACATTAGTTGCTGTTGGATTGTCGAACGCCCATTACGTACTGGGGTGATCTGGCCTTCCGCAACGCGTCGACGACGAATGACCTTCCAAAATATCGTTACTAGTGGCCAGGTATAGGAATAATATTATTTATTTCAAAAGAAATAAGTTACAAGTGAAGTTGTCAAGGTTGCACATATATGCGCCACGTACGTGTGTAAAAGTCGGTCTCCTCTAGGCTGACAATACGATACCAAGACGTTTACGTTAATAAGACAATACGTTATAACGTTAAAATGCAAAATGTTGAAAATAAGTTTGACTTCAGCCCTTGGCAGGGATAATATTATTTATTTCAAAAATGGCAAGTATGTATGATACAATGTATTGAGCAAAAGATTAGGGAACTTTAGACTGAGACTATTGTCTATATGCTCCGCTCTAATCACTCACTACTTCGGTCTAGATTTATTTATGTTTTCGTTACTAAGACTAGATATCTTTTCATTGGACGCATACTTTACATTTCACGCCACGAAACAATTATCGACTCAAAATAACCAATAAAATATCTTTAAGTCCAACATAAGAAAATCAAAAATAAAATCAAAAACACCAAGCTAGTGCAGTATACATCTGCACCTAAACCCACCTAGCTCCCCATCCCATTTAAGGCATAGACTGGCACATCTAGTTGGCTGGCTAGGAGGAATCAAAACCAGGTTGTCCTAAATTCTAACAACTCTGATCCTGTCCTTTTCTCAGTGGATTATCTTGTTCTGGGATCATTTTCGAATTATACCATAGGTTTGTACCAACAATCATTTCATGCCTGAGACCCTCTCATATGGTACTCCCGTTAATTAGAGATTTCCAAAGTGTCATTTTCAGGTGTCAGATTTGTATCATTCCTATATAATGTATCATTCTAAATTTCAGTGGGAAAAAAAAACATTCTATATTTGGAAAACCACCTAATTGTCCACAGTAGAGTCTTATACTCTACTGAGTACTATCACATGTTCAGAATCTTGAATATCTCAGTTCTTGTTCATGTTCAAAACGTTAAACGTATTCTAGTATTTTATAAGTATAAACGTTAACTGTGCAACTACTATTAGGAACCCGCTATTTTTACACGTGCTAATTGAAGAGGACTCCAAACTTTTGGCATCCAGTCGTCTACGGAATAAAATCTAGGGCAGGGCGTTTACTGGTAGAACTCTTGATAGCACATCTATTGGAGTGAACATATGCTGTGCGACCAGGAAATCTAAAAATTGGTGGTGTGCACTGTGTGCGGTTGTTTTCGTAGATGGGCCCGTAACGAACGCAAAAGTATCCTTTGTCCGTTGTACCAAGGCTTTGACCAGGACGTGCGGTGCGAAGCTTTGTGATCGGCTGATATCCTATATAAACGATAGCACGCTGGTGGCGTCAGCAGTGCCCTGTAAACTGAAGTGATCGAATCATGTACGGGATAATAAAATTCACTTCAAGATAAGTTACATTGTATGTATGTGCATATGTAAGATTCGGTCTATCAAGGCAATATTATCGCCTTAGAGTAGATAACCGCGTAGTTAATTTCTAAGTATCGTGAAAGTTTCACAGTAAATAAACGAAATGAGACTTTTAGTAAAGTTAGGTATGCCTCGTGAAAACAGCTATACTCTGAGGGATTGTGAAGCTGAGACATTGCCTATATATAATCCTCTCAGTACTGTTTTCGCCTAAGGGATTTTATTTAGTGTTTCGTTGTCGCTCTATTAGAAACTATGGTAAGTTTCGTTGGGGCGAATCCGAGAGACTCATAAAAGCCTATCTTTAGAAAAGAAAAGAAAAAATCTTGATGTCCTTAGTTATTGTCTTCACCAATAACTTGTCACTTATCAAGAACTACCGACTTAGCCTTCATCAGACTGGCACAACTGATTGGCTGATCGAAGGATCAACTAGGTAACGTTAATAGCCCCTAGAAACATATATTCGGTTGAGCCATCTCGCTACCGAAGTATTCAGACATAAATAAATTTGGAAAGTAAATATAGTTCTATTAATAGAACTAGATCAACTCTTATGTTTGGTATTTTACTGGGGCCTTTTAATGTCCTCGTCCAAATATCTGATATGTAAAATGGAAAAGGTATTAATTAATAAAACCATTAAAAACGATTTAGGAAACTAAAGTTCTTCGTACTATTAAGAGTACGTTTGCTTAAGAGTACGTTTATAACATAGAGTCTAATGTGGAGGCCCGGCTATTACACAACCCCCACCCATCTTTGAGACCCACGAAAAGCAATTTGCTCACTCAAGCTGATTATGGGTCAAAAATCGAGAAAGGAAAAACAGGTCGAAAACATTAAGTAGCATAACATATAGTTAATGTTTCTCAGGCGGAGAAGTTAAGCGTTCTCGGTTACCCTGTGAGTTTTGGGCTTAGGTCCAGTCGGTCCGTGGTGGTCGACTGGACGTTTCTTACGCCTCAGTGTCGTAAGCACATATGAAGGATGAGCATTAAAGCTCGGGATAAATGCTGTAGGCGAATAAGTTTTAACTTCCGTGCCTTCAGACGATGGAAACATGCTATCTTTTTCAGCTTGTGATTCATGCAGGTGTTTACGCCATTTTCGATTAAAGGCTTTTAAATAGTCTTAATTATCAAAAGCATCTGAAGTCAACTCATCGATTGTACCGTCTATAAAGCGTGTACGATAGTATGTATAGCCACCTTTATTCGTTCTCCATATAATGTCTCTAAATTCAGAACGATCAAGAGGGGCATTGGAGTCATGTCTTCCTGTAGTCGGAATACGACTTGTGCCTATATTAAGCGCACTAGAACCATCGGAGTTATTTAGTGTCTGCTACAGAGATTATATATTGACTTATCAATTTAGATGTTAATACAGTAGCATCGGAATTACGTTGACGGATGTTAACTCTGTCACCGACCTGATACTCTGCTATCTTCTTGGTAGTGTTCCAACGCGCTTGCCTTTTTAATAAGGCTATATTGCGTATTTCTCGCAAGCAAGGATATACAACGTTGTAAATACGATGTACATTCTCTAACCATAGTAACTCATGGTGGTTAGGTTCGTCCTTGTTAAAAGGTATTTATAACTCACTATATCTGCCACGAAAATAGTGAGCGGGTGTAGTTCCTGTAACCGGATCAGCACACTCGTTCATCTGTGTTTGTACCCACTTAAGGTGGTACGGCCAATCATCTGCATCATCCGTTAATGCAGTACGCAAGATGAACTTAAGTCTTATATGGCTCGCTTCATTCGCGCCTTCATTTGCGGTTTATATGGCACTCCTCTCTTATGGCATATGCCTGATACATGTACTAGCGATTCCATTACGTCATCGCAGAACTCACTACTGTTATCAGTAAACATAACACCTGGCTACCCGTGGTCAGCAAAGACTTGGCAACATAGTTCTGCCACGGTCTGTGTATTTTTATCCATAAATGGATAGAGCAAGTTAAACCGTGACGCCACATCAAAGAAGTGGCATACGTAACGGTCGCCTGTGTGCTCGGACGGAGGCAGGTCAACCAGATCAATGATGACCCTGCGCCATGGAACATCTTCAGTCACACTCTTAAGCGGTGCGAACCCATAGCGCTTGATCTGATTGAGTTCACAGTCTGTACATGACTGATATACTCTGTCAACTAAAGTTGCCATCTTAGGATGCGCTATCCTATTTCGCTTAGCATCTTTAAGTGCGTCTACTACGTTCTGGTGCTTCAGCTTATGGTTTTGCGTCAGCCAAGCAAGAATGTTTTTATCATTCTGCTCCTCCAGAATAAAGGTAGGGTGTTGAGAATCCACTTGCGTGGTCTCTAAGTCTGTAGTGTTTCCAGACTCCTGTCCTTCTTTCGCATGAGTGCTATAAGTGCGCTCGTGTGCGTTTGATACACCTGACTTATTTAATAGTCGCATTATATGTGTATACGCTTCAGGATTATCTTTCATTAATCCCTTTAAAAATAGGGTTTGATAGACTTCGGGCTTGGACTTTATGTTAATAAACAGAGTCCTAGCTAGAAAATGACGCTTCTTAACTTTAGTGTCATTAGTACATTGTATTTCTTGTGCACTTACTTCAAGTGCTGTGTTGCCTTTGAACTGCTTAACGTTCAATTGGGTAGAGAGTGGAATCTCTGATTCTTTGACCTTGTTAAGGAAGGTCTCAGAAGGGGTCCATTTGGTTGTTCCAATGGGACCTATACCTCCGCGCGCTGTTTGGGAGGGTCCCTACCCGAGTGACATACCGCGGCACGCTCTCGTCTCTATTCCATAGAACGAATGGCATCCTACAAGGCTCAATCGTCGGCCCCCAGCTCTTTATTATCTACATGGATTCCTTAGCTATCACGCTAGCACAATTTCGGCCCAAGCTCCTCCGCTCTTGTTTATTTGTCGATGACACACGGATCCAAGCCCCTCGATCGGTTTCGCTCCAGCCCTTCTTAGATGACAATGATGCGTGGGGACGCAAATCTGGCCTCGAACAGGGTGTCATTAAACCCCGAGTACGATCTACCGACTTGCGACACGCGGCGCCAACCCTCCGTATAAATGGTGAGATTATCATGTCGACGCTTGCAGACGCACCCTGGAACACACGTTACCTCCCCATGAAACTGGCGCCCACACATGCCGAACCGAAACACACCAAATACCTGGGGTTCCCACTCTCTCACGGAGTACCAGGAACCAACCTCGCTAGACATATGGAATCCCTGGTTGCAGCATTGTCACTGGGCATCGCCTCTTTCCGCGCTTATGGCTTCCATGGCTTCAGCTGGCGACACCCCCACAACCGACTGGTGATGTTCAAACCATTCATCCTATCCACGGCTACATATGGGCTGAACATTATTGCCTGGGCTCCGCCTATATGGAAGGATGCGTTGGACCCCCTATTCGAGCGCTTTAACTCAGCACTCATCCAAGCAGCAGCCATCATCACGGGCACTAAATACCCTCGGTTTCCCAAACATCAAACAAACTTGCTTCACTTTTGCGGCCTGCTCCCCGCGCGACCATTCGCGGACTACCTCGGAGGTTGCCTGGGAATACAACTCGACTCAATGGCCAGCACAAATCCACTTACCCCTCTGACGCAACCCGCCTGGGCCCACGATAAACCATCACTGCGCTTCCCGTACAGTATCTATGCTCACCTGAAAACTGTACACAAAACCACGGGCGGGCGTACACCCGACCATGTAGCCCTCCGCCAACGCTGTGACGACATCAGGAAGAACTCAACAAAACGTTGGTCCAACAAGGAGATCGCGGCAATGGCCCGGCGCCAATACTACTACCAACTGGTTATGGGTAAACCGCCAACCTCAAACCGAGACACAGTCAGACACGACAGCTTCAATCGCTGCTTCGAGTCTACACCAATCCGGCTCTGTGCTATGATTGTAACGAATACGTACATTTTTACATTGCTCGACTACCGCACCGATGGCTGTCTCGGCCCTGTCTGCCCCGGCAACCACAAGTTCACTACCAGCCACTTTACCTGCATCCAATAACTGATTCGACGCATCCTGGTAGGCCCGAAACTGCCGCCCATTGGCCCTGACCTCCTTCAGCAATTACAGGAATGCCACGACTTCCACGGTATCT
>NW_014040133.1:7336-10928 GCF_001186125.1 Sphaeroforma arctica JP610 | reverse complement strand
ACTTAATAAGGACGTAACCAACCAACACACAGCTGGAACGTCTGCATTAAAGCGGAGATCCATTGCTGGGGAGCGATATCATTCGTCTCCAGCATGATCGTGAACGCATTAAGCGTACGGGTTAGCGTGTCGAGGTCATGGTTGTTTATAAACTCGACCTAAGAGTCGTTGTATTGTCTGTGTAACCTGGTAGTACCTTCACTCCAACTTAATGTTGGGCTTTTTGTCACAAGACTTCTAGCTTCAGAATATAACTCTGAATGGGCGTGTTCTCAACTGGCTGAGTTAAAATTAAACTCAGTCCTGGGCTACGCATGTCCTTACTTAATAAGGACGTAACCAACCAACACACAGCTGGAACGTCTGCATTAAAGCGGAGATCCATTGCTGGGGAGCGATATCATTCGTCTCCAGCATGACCGTAAACGCATTAAGCGTACGGGTTAGCGTGTCGAGGTCATGGTTGTTTATAAACTCGACCTGCTTACTGTTGGCATTCCAGTTCGACTTAAGTCGACTTATCTGTCCCTTGTACTTATGGCTATCCTTGTGGTCTAGTTCAAGTTGGGCCTGAAGTAGCTGATCGATGCGCTCTTGCTTAATCGCAATCATATTAGCAAAATATGATACATCATCAGCATGATGCGCATCGTGGGCGATTTCCATTTTAATGGTGTGATCGTCGACCGATTTGTTATGTTCGGTCACCTCGTCAGAGTGGAAATTCTTTGCGGGCTGGTGTAATGCTGTGCGATCGAAGTGATTAAATTCGACTTCGTTAACACGTTTACGGGGGTGTTTATTACCCCTTGTAAAATCCATGGTCGAGGCCTTTCGGTGCTATGTCCCTCGGATAGTGGTTGATATTATAATCTTGGGTGATTCATGCGTCTGGATAACATACCCAGTCTTAACTGGTTTCCGACGATTGTCATACCAAATGGGTAAAGATGGCGGAGTATTTTTATCTGCCTCTGGGTCTATAATACCCTCAAGGACGGGTGACTCACGGCCGGGTGTCAGAACAGGCGAGTAATTAGCCTGAAGTTCTGGTGGTAGTACCTCGTAAGGTATAGATACGCTGAGCACATCTGGTGTAGCGCTCGAGCCTTTACGCTCTTCGGGCGTAATTGCCTGTCGACGTTCTGCCTACTTCTGTAGGGCTTCAGTAATGCCTGGAGAAACATGCTCGCGTAAGTGCTGTGTATGGTTTCCTGATCTATACAATCGATCTACATTTTCAACAGTCAAGTCTTTCATAAGGGTGGCTAACTGATTCTTAAGATCAGTGTTTTCAGTAATTAACTTACATATGCACGTTGGCTTAGTAGTCTCGGACGTAGATTCGGGTTTGCCACTTGAGCTTGTCTCCTCTTCTGGTTCAGTTATAGGTTCCTTCTGAGATTTTTCTTTGTCCTCTATAATTGGGGACTCCCTTATAATTGTAAACTTTTCTTTCTGAGTTTCGTCAGAAGAATTGGTTGGGGCGTCTTGAGACGTGTCCCTTGTCTCACTTCTTGGCTTCGTAAATGCAAGCTTTGAAGTTGAGGCAATAGTTGGCCCTCGGGCTCTGTCAGTGGGAGCAGCCTCCTTAATCGGAGTGGCTACATTCTTATCTGAAGCATTGACCTGTTGACTATTATTGTCGGAGACAAGTGCTTCGGCTACGGTGCGGTTAAACGCATCGGCAGCGGCGACGGTTGATTCTGCGGCGGCAGTAGCTGCAGCGGCGCTAGCGGCTTCTCTCTCCATCTTCTTCTTTTCAGCTCTACGCTTCTTAGAAGGAGTATTGTCTTTCTTGGCCATAATCTTAACTTATGACTGCTAGCTGATCTCTTAAGGACTAGCTTGGACATGATTTTTTGTGTGGTAGTTAATCTACCTTTACGCTTAAGTAGTCTAAGTACTTAGTACCTTTGCTAACTTTTAAATGTGTAAGATTCGGTCTATTAAGGCGATGATAACGCCTTAGAGTAAATAAACGCGTAGGTAAATTCTAAGTATCGTGAAAATTTCAAAGTAAATAAACGAAATGAGAATTTTAGAAGTTAGGTATGCCTCGTGAAAACAGCAATACTCCGAAGGATTGTGAGGCTGAGACATTGCCTATATATAATTCTCTCAGTACTGTTTTCGCCTAAGGGATTTTATTTAGTGTTTCGTTGTCGCTCTATTAGAAACTATGGTATGTTTCGTTGGGGCGAATCCGAGAGACTCATAAAATCCTATCTTTAGAAAAAATAAATAAAAAAGAAAATACTCTTGATGTCCTTAGTTATTGTCTTAACCAATAACTTGCTACTTATCAAGAAATACCGACTTAGCCTTCATCAGATTGGCACATCTGGTTGGCTGATCGGAGGATCAACTAGGTAACGTTAATAGTCCTTAGAAACCTATATTCGGTTGAGCCATTTCGCTACCGAAGTATTCAGATATAAATAAAGTTGGAAAGTAAATATAGATCTGTTAATAGAACTAGACTAACTCTTATGTTTGGTATTTTACTGAGGCTTTTTAATGGCCTTGTCCAAATATCTGATATGTAAAATGGAAAAGGTATTAATTAATAAAACCGTTAAAAACCATTTAGGAAAACTTAAGTTCATCGTACTATTAGGGATAATATTATTTATTTCAAAAATGGCAAGTATGTATGATACAATGTAGTGTGGTGTAAGATATGGTAGTGTGTGTTCGAGCGTATATGATTAAGAAATGTGGTGTTATGCCAGGTTTCAACCACACACATAACATCAGCCTGACTTAAAATCGATATAACGTTCAAACACTTATCTGTATGTGCTGTGTTGTCCATGTTGAGTCCTTGTGGGTTGAAGAGCGTCATTCTCATTGGGCCTAACATTGTTCATCATTGGTCAATACTACTGGGCTCTCCTCTTTGACGATGTCAGCCATTTCTATATCATTGCCTGTCGTCGAAGAGTCCATCGTGGAAAGCTGAGGCTGCGTATTGCTATCCATCGTGTCGGATGATTGGGTTGGGGAGACCGTTGGTATATGAAGTCGTCCGGGTTCCGCACGCGCTGATTCTTTGGCGTTTACCGAGATTCGCGGGTTAAGTGAGAAGAGGTTTTTATCGTGCTTTGCTTGGTAAGCCTTCTGGAGACGGTCCGCGGTAGATTGGAGGATGTCTGCGTTAGTGGAGTTGACAAGTGGGCTCAGTAGTGCATCCATGCTGCGTGCAAGAATTTTTGGCGCTCGTTCATGTGTGCAGCGGGCATCCCGCTTGGTGCGGAGATAGTGAATTAAAGCTGCTTTCGTTGCGTCGGGATATTGTTGGGTGCGGGGGTCGATGTTTTCATCAAGCTGCCCTTTCCACGTAAGGGCTGCATGTCGTTTCACCTGGGCGACAGAGTCGCTAGGAACACAAAGGCGGATGAAACTGGTGGAGTTTCCGCGGCGATTTGGTTGAGATACCGATTTAGACGGAAGATACCAGAGAAAGTGGTGGCGATTGAGGGCTGGTTGGGCATGTAAAATCGGATGGGGGCTTGCCGTTAGGGAAAATTGCTATGAAGAAGAGCCATACCGAAGTTATGTCATCCATTTCATGAAGAGTTTTGTCCGG
>NW_014040133.1:0-7316 GCF_001186125.1 Sphaeroforma arctica JP610 | reverse complement strand
CTCCCTACTGGATATTAAATAAATTTTTTTTTGATTGAAAATACAAATTTCAAGAACGTTTTGGTGGGGTCTGTGGGTTTTTTTGAAAGTGGTATTCAGTTCTACACTGGTGACCTACTGGTCACCGAGATTTACGTTTCGGAGGCGAAAATTTGAATCAAAGGTCCGTCGTGAAAAATAAATATGGGAAGTGAAAAATAAATATGGGGAAGTGAAAAATAAATATGGGGAAGTGAAAAGAGTAAGTTTATAGTTTACGTACGGCTTAAGAGTACGTTTATAACATAGAGTCTAATGTGGAGGCCCGGCTATTACAGATCAATCATGGTTCATTTGATATCAGTATTACATACTCACGGAGGATTTCGATCACGCGACACCGGAACCAGACATTAACCACGGGGCATGGGAATCAGTTACCGAACGTTCTGAGACAGATATGAGCTTAACGCTTATTAGCACTATCAGTGCAGTGATGACGATCTAAGACCCATTGCTGTCTTCTGATAACCGAGTATATACTCAAGTGCAGGTCAACGGGCGCACATTCAAAGCACTGATAGACACGTGAGCGAACAGAAGTTGCATGTCATATACCAGATATCCGCAGACCTCCTTGGCCGCCTAATAACTCCAGCACCACCTGGATCATTCATCTATTAAGCTGACAATGCGGCACGAACTCCTCGACTGGGGACAACAGAAGTGCTGCCTATTCGATATGGAACCAAGATTATCGACGGATCACTTGAACTGATGAATTTACCTGCAGGTATGGACATCATAGTAGGGCAAGATATATTGGAAGGTTTGGGCCTATACATAGGCGGTATCCAATCGCCTCTCGCACCGATAGAATTTGGGAGTGCATCGTCGATGATTACCATCGCTATACCGCCTTCGTTTAATTACAAAACGCTATATGCCAACAGCTTGCACGAGATTTAGAGGCGAACGCGATGATTGCCGGCAACGCGCGATGTCGTCCGGAAGGGAGTGAAGTTACCATTCCGGTAACACGTGAACAGGCGATGCACATGCGCAGGTTTACGCACAACTTTGTATCCGATCGATGGCTGCCCTGCATAGACGAACAAGTGCTGAAGTAGTTGGCGGATTTGGTGATAACGAAACGTGTGACAACGACGACAGTGAATCTTCCTCTTCTAGCGGTCCCGACGTTCGATGCGCAAGGAAACATGAAGAATGTGAGAGTGTGTTTAGTCATGCGCGCCGTCAACGCGCTTATCTCTGGTGACCAGTTTTTGATTCCAAAGGTTAACAAACTCATCTCCCAATTAAAAAGTAAGGAGTACTACACTACGTTGGATATCTCTGCGGCATACCACAGGCTGCAGATCCATCCAGATTCCCAATACTTGTTTAATTTCACACACGAGCGTTATCAGTACTCGTTTACATCAACACCGTTTGGACTCCATGTTCTCACGCAACAATTGAGCACAATACTCGACGGCTTACCGGTCCATCGCTATATCGACGACATAGTTATCGCTAGCGACGACTATGACGAACATAAGACGGTGCAGAAGGTGATTCAACGCTTAACGTACCATAGATGTAAGCTCAACCCCGCCAAGTGCCACTTTGCTATCCCCAAAGTTATGATCCTAGGAAAGGTGTCCGCGTAAGGCATAGACATTGGCCATGAGAAACAGGCAAAGCCAATCGACTGGCCAACCCCACTACGGTACAAGGACATAGCATCCGCCTTAGGGTTGGCGAACTACCTCCATGAGCATCTCCCCAACTTCGCAAACACAGTCGCACCCTTACGCGAATTTTGCAAGCTAAAGCCGAATGAGTGGATCGGTGATCCTTGGGAGGAACGACATGTACAAGCGTAGCAGGCGATGAAAGATGCAGTTGTTAATGCAGTAGCGTTGCACTTCCCGGTCGACGATATACCATTGAACTTGGAAACCGACGCTAGCCATTACGGTTTGAGGGGAGCATTATTCCAATGGGTCAACGGGAAGAAACACAACTTAATGTTCTGTAGTAAGACTCTGAACCATGCGGAACAGAACTACGCTAAATCAATGAAGGAGATACTAGCTTTGGTGTATGGGCTCACACATTTTAGGGAGCACTTGGATGGGCGACGGTTTGCAGTCTTCACATACCACAAGGCCCGAGTGTAAATGGAAACGCAGCTTAAGCTTAATCCGATGCTCCAGAGATGGCACCAAATCATCGCACCGTTCAACTTCACCGTATCACATATACCAGAGGAGACGAACGTGCTACCAGGCATGTTGAGCAGAGTACACGAGGGTACAGCGGAGCGAGACGAACCTAAAATATTGCACACAGATTGTTGGCAATTATTTCTTACCTACTTTGAACACGCGCAGCAACACTTCGGTCCAAATATCATTGTATTTGCGGACCCAACTAACGCTCAACTACCTCGATTTTGGACGAAGGATAACGTGGAAGGCGCATTTGCCCACGACTGATTGACGGTAGACGATTGGATGAACCGCAAAATAAGAGCCGACGGCGCAAGTACAACCGTATGCCTACCGTGGGTTCCAAGGGCGCCATGGTTTAGCTTGTTCAAGCAGTTGTTACAGTCAGAACCAGTGGTGGTTCCACGTATGCCACATACGTTCCTAAAGTATGCTAAATACGCATGTGGTAAGACACCATGGGGTCACACGGTGATAGCACGGGTGGGGCCTTCAAACGGTTACAAACTAGACACACTGTTTTCACAGCGACTCAGGTATGCAGAACCACGACACACTGCGTACGTGATGTGTTTAGATACAGCACGGGAGATGTCGGTGGCGATGGCAGAAGCAGGGGGTCAACTAGCGTATGAGCAAGAAACACCGGAAGAACAACAGCGCCGTATACGACTCACGCGAGCGGCAGACACAGTTCAACAACTCCGATATAATGACCACGTGTGGCCGGGCGCACTCGAATTGACAACTGAAATCAAACGACAATGTGGTACATGCCTGGGTTAAGACACGCTACGTAAAAGCTTTCACCCGATGATCAGCATTGACGCGCGCTACCCGTGCGACCACATACAAGTCGACTACATTCCGATGCCACTTGAGTCCCGGAGGAAGAACAAATACATACTTCACGTCCTGGATATCGCTACAGGCTACGCAATCCTTTGAGCAACAACTGACAAGACGAAAGAGACGACGGTGCAGACACTAATATAAGTTTTTGGCGAGCATGGCTTCCCGCGTTTGATCCAGCCAGACATGGGGAACGAATTCCCCAACAAGATAGTGGAACTCCTGGTCCAGGAAGTGGGTATACTACGTAAGGTATCCCCGCCATACCGACCCCAAGTACTGGGTGCTGCCGAACGACGTCATAAAGAGATTGCTCGATCCATTAGACAGTGCTGTGCAGCTATAGCCCTACGATGGGACGAACGCCTTCCGTTTACAATGCTCTATCAGAATCTTCGAATATCTCGACGTCATAAGAACGCACCGTTCAGCGTATATTTTGGTCGCCGCCACGTTCCGTTTGCCAATTTTACTGATGAGTTGCCGAACACCCAGCCGATTACGAACGATACCTGGGCTCAACGGTTGGTCCAGTTGCAGGATACCATCCTTCCGGCACTCCACTACACTACTAAGAAGTACACGGGCAAACTGACGAAGACGTTTGACCGCCTGCACGCTCACGACTTAGTACATTTCGACGAAGTGATGGTGCGGTCTGAGGGAAGAACGACCAAGGCGATGCGGCCGCTGTTTGGGCCATATGTGGTCAAGGCTAGGGTCGGCCAGCGCTACGAGGTGGCTAATAAAGACGGCTCCGCCCCTCCGGAATTAAAAGACAAGCCAGTAAGGGCAGAACTCCTCCGGTTGGTACATCAACACACAGACTCACCACTTAACGATGAATTGCGGGTAGAAGGAGGAGTCGAGTTTCACCACATTATTACACACCGTACGAATGATGATACAGGGAAGTTGGAATGCTTGGAGAGATGGCGCGAGGGCGACTTGACGTGGGAAACAGCGGAGCTAAAGTAAAATACCGTACTGATATTAAACCCTTGTATTATAAAAAGATTACGAACTGGTGTCGAACCCTGGTGTCACCAAAAAGAAAAATCTAGTTAATATCTTCGATCTAGTGCTCTAGTGAGGAGGATAGAAATATAATCGAATCAAAAACTGAGTGAGGACTACAACATCGCCATCAGACTAGACACACTTAACTCTCTAGTATATATTAGAACTCTGGTGTCCTCGCCACTATCGAGGACCTTATGTCCATCACTCTGGGGGACCACATCTTCTCCGTGGCTGGAGTTACCTCTTACAGACCTAACTGTAACTGGTCTATGAGAGATGTGTAAATTTACAGCACTAAATGACATAAAAAGTCATTATATATACTTTCAATTTTTCATTAGAATAAATTTGAGAAAAGAATTGAAACTGAGAACGTATCCATAAATTTGTATGTACACTTAAGTGACTTTTCCATGTAAGCCACGTACATTTAGAGTATTTCCTCAAAATCCATCCACGTGCGTTTACTTTTTGCAGTCCATGTGTACGCGGGAAAGTGCGACGACACCCAATATCGCGCCAACAAATGGATACGGCTACGTTACCACCAGTTGGTACTATATTCCACGTCGACCTTCACACCGGCCTGCCCACATCACCATCCGGTTGTACATGCAACATCAAATATGTCGATGCTAATAGTGGTCAACCTTTTGTATATTCACTCAAACATAAGAACGACGCTAGTGATACATTACACCTCTTCTATACGGACATTGGCAAAGACTATCTCGCGAACTGGCGGCGAATTCGTATCCAAAGAATTCAACAGAAGTAACACATTAACAGCACGTCCGAGTCAAATACATTCCTACAAATATACCCCCTGGTCGAACGCACCAACGGCACTATTCGCGAGCTCATGCTATCCAATATGAAACAAGCAGGCTTACCAGATTATATGTGGGTCGAAGCACTACAATAAGCCACACTCACAACCTCAGTTCACGTCAATAAGCACAACAAAGACAAAAAGTCGTATTGGGAAGTCTTTTGGAGCACTCAACCTACTGAACGCCTGAAATACCTGTACGTATTCGGCTGTCAGGTCGCATTCATTAATCAGACACGAGAGGACAAGATGGACGACAAAGCGAACATAAGTGTGTACCTTGGACATGATCGGCAATCCAAACATTGCGACGAGTGCAAAATACTCAATATCACAAGTGGCAGGATTTGCCATTCTCGAGACTCCAAGTTTAACTATCACGTCCTCCCCACTTGTACTTTGGTGGGGAGTACACCGGTCCCTCACTTCAACACCGACATAAAGGATATACCGACCATCCGTGAACTGACGCTAGCTCTACACTCCCACGATAATTTATCACAACCTAACGCACTCACCACCAGCGAGGCCGGTACCCAAACTGAAACAGCAACCACTTATTCTTCCACCACAACCACCCAGAATGCTTCACCAAATACCTCTGTCTCAAAACCCACCACCCAAGTGCTTCTCTTTTCTCCTAGTCCACATACCACCACTTCCTCAGGGCTACTACCAACCCCAACTACTACGTTCGACTCCACTCAGCTCGACTTCGATACGTTGGAAAGCATCATCAACAAGTCCCTTCACACACATCTCACCAAACATCCGACATCTGGCACCCTACGAGGACTCCTACTCCCACCCCGCAACAATACAGGAACGCTTAAGGGACCCACACTCCTCAATTACATGCGCGTGACACGTCAATGCGCACACCAGATGAATGTATATAACGACACCAATCAACACAGTGCTCTTGCCAACGTCACTCGAAATACTATTACTCTAGGGAAGCCCACTACTACACAAGCACCCCCAACAGATACACCTATTATCACGACACCAGGGGAGAAATCACACACAGTCACATCCCCTACAGCCGATTCAGACCTTCCAAGGGAGCATACTTCTACCACACCCGACTTGGACCTTCCAGGGGAGCAGACTTCTACCTCTACTACCATGTCCAATTCCGCCGTGAACCACATTCACACTCCATCTTCAGCGAATCCCACAAACCACTCTCTCCGAGTAGCATGGGCAGACGACCTCGAAAACACAGGGATCTTAATATTGAATGCACAACGACACAATGCATCCCAAAATACACACTTCTCCAAGCATGAGCTACACCTCAAGCAAAAGTACAAACGCACTCTAGCACACAAACAACGCGCACGACGACAAAATAAAGCTGCCAAACAGTATAGACGATATGCTCTTTAGTACGCACGTACAAGTGTAAATAAAGCACTCTCCTCCGTCTCTGAGCCAGCTCGACTAGTAGACAACGACGATGAGGATGACGAACACAACCTCTCATTCCGCATGAACACAGATACGACTGAGCACGCTCATCAAGCAACAGCAGCAGAGATTGCCGAACAACAACATATGTACGATGACACGGTTCATCAAGTTTACAACATCAAGTTTACAACACATACCGGAAAATACAGGAATACCCACTCACACCTCAGACTATCCGTGAAGCTCTTAAAGGCGAAGACGCAGACTTATGGCGTACCTCACTCCATCGCGAGCTCGACAGCCTCAAAAGGGCAGGTACACATTTTCTTCTTCGGCCAGACGAGGTGTCCGACGACGCATTCATCGTCTCGAGCAAATGGATGTTTAAAGTGAAGATGATCGATGGCGTGGTCTACAAATATAAGTCACATCTTTGTGCTCGAGGGCTCACTCAAACGAAGGGTATCAATTTCAGTGAAACATATGCGGCGACGTGCAGCTATTGGCTGTCGTACGTCGCGCAGATGGACAGCCACAGCGTATCTCTATGCTGACCTGGATGAACTTATTTACATGCGGCCACCACGGGGATCCGACTCTATTGGTCCTCCATCCCATAGTATTCTGAAGCTGAACAAATCACTTTATGGACTTAAGCAATTAGACAGGTAAGTCTAAGCTCCTCAACATATATATATATATCTGCAGTTAGGTAAGTTGATCAAAGCTGGTTCCGTGGGTTCGATTTATGACTAAGTTGAGAGGCATGGCTGTGGGTAGGTATGCTACCTGTTTCAGGAGAGGCCGAGTTGGGTACCGGGGTACCCAAGTGGATATGGTCCAACGCTTTATATCGCACAGCATGCAGCGACTGACAGTATCTCGCCGATACCGAGGGGATTGGCACCCAATGGGTTCAGTTTTCTGATATCTGCAGTTAGGCAAGTAGGTCGACTAACTTGCCTAACTGCATAGAT
>NW_014040134.1:73118-74871 GCF_001186125.1 Sphaeroforma arctica JP610 | reverse complement strand
CATATATCTATCTATATCTATATCTATATATATGTGTGTGTGTATGTATACGTGTGTGTGTGTGTACGCGTATATATATTTATATACATGTGTGTGTATACGTGAGTGGGTTTGCGTCTGTGTCTGTTTATATATATATATATATATATATATATCTTATCAATTCATGTATCTGTACATATAAATATGATCAATTCTTACCATACAGATATATCCTCATACACATATTGAACACACATATGTATGTGTGTGTATATAGTACTATATATTAATATATTGAGCAACATACATGGGGGTTAATAAATCTTGATCATATTTATGGTGTCGTTTATTTACGGCCGTTTTCAAGCTTGCTTGTGCGATACCATACGCTCACATGAGTGATGATAGAAGTAAACTCAAATCACACACGTATCTATATATATATATATATATATGTGTGTGTGTGTGTGTGTGTGTACACGTGTGTGTGTCTGCGTGCGTGTCTGTGTCTGTGTCCGTGTGCTTGTATATAACTATCTATATATATATATATAACACTATACATACAAATGTACAGACGTGTACGTGTACACACACACATATATGTATATATATATATATATATATATATATATATATATGGGAATGGGAATGGGAATGGGAATGTATACATGTATGTACATGTGTGTGTGTGTGTCTTCTCAGATACGATATCTCATTTTGATTGGTGATTTTACACTTTCGAGACATGTATAACTGATGCATTATACTCGCATAGGTCTTATCTTGAATAGTCTGATGGGTTTCCGATTGCAATTGATGCGTTTGTTTGTGTTTCTTTGCGGTTTTATACTCGTGTCTTGCTCTATTTTGTACTGTTTATGTTGTGTTTAGAGTGTGGTACGATGGAGTTTGATGAATTGTATTGCACTGGTATGTACATTTAGTCAGAATGAAGTATATATGAGCGCGCGTTTGTCTTGTTTGCGTGTGTACATACAGGACATACTGGCCACCAGTTTACCTTGCCCTTGGCAACACAATGAATTCCAACATATGCCAAATATGTCTTATTGTGGTTGTGTTATTATTTTAATATAGTACCGAATAGCGTAGTACAGTATGACATTCAAGTACGCCCCTGCTGTCGAGCTACTCGTTCAAGTCCTATGAATTCTATACTACTAGCACGTTATGTAACCCAAAGAAGAACCCCGCATATAGGATACGACTATGTATATGCGTCCATATATATATATGTGTGTGTGTGTGTGCGTGTATGTACGTATGTATGTATGTTAGTACGTATATGTATATATATATATATATATATGTACGTATTTGTGGGTTAAATGTGCCTATTCAACCTTCAGGACACTTCAGGACACCTATATATCCATCTTAATCTTGCACTAACCTTCCGTCCAAACAATCTGCCCTCTCAGATGCGTCGTGTGTGGCCCTGCCGGCGAGCACTTCGAGCTCGTAGTCAGCAACTACTACTACCAGCACGGCACACCTCTGACCAAAACCCGTCCCATTTTCTTCCTGTCGGTGGATTACGGACCTAATGTACAGGCCACCTTCAGCAAACTGGGTGTGAGCAATGTGCCTCTGGTGTGGTTCTATGGCGAGAATGGTGCACCCGGTGTGAGTGACAAATTCGACGATCTGTTCCGAAAAGGAGTGTCACACGAGTACTTCCGCAATGCCATCGTGCAAAAGACTGGAGAAGACGTACGTAAGCTGCATCAAGCTCATATATTTATAT
>NW_014040134.1:64095-73098 GCF_001186125.1 Sphaeroforma arctica JP610 | reverse complement strand
ATATATATATGACTGTGTGTTGCACGTGTTTGCGTGTTTGCGTGTTTGCGTGAGTTTGACTGTATGGTCTGGAACCTTAATCCGCCCAGATCGGTCGATGCCAGTGATCCGCTTTTTAGATGAATATATTTCTGTTGCGTCTTGACAATTTCTCAGATTCTATGGACCCTAGTCTCGCATAGTCACATGTACCACCACCTTCGCTTCAACATGTCAGCTCGCTGAATGCATAGTGTGTCGCTTAAAGGGAATAGGGGTGGTGGTGTCAAACGCTGCGTAAAAACGAGTATGTAAGTGAGAAATTAGATTTATTAGTACTGCAACCGCATGCGTAGTATACTCTTCCTTGATTACTCACGTTGGCGTGTTGCAAATCTTCCTCCCCCCCCTCCCACCACCACAGTTTAAGGTCAGTATTCCAATCAACTGGGGCAATTTAATCATCATGTCAACCATGTGGATCGGTATTGCGATTGCTCTGTATCTCTTCTTCCCTGTGGCCTTCGCGTTGAGATACGCGCACTACGTGTTCTGCCTCGGTTGCATGGTAAATTTTTCGTATAGAAATTTGTGATATTCAATATGAATGTAATTAATTGTTTGCAAATGTATTTATTTATATATATATATATATATTGTTTTGTGTATGTATTTAAAGGTGTGTGATTGGGTTTTTAGTATCTATATGTTTATGTGCGTTCATATATATATACGCATTCAGATATATATATATATGTGTGCGTGTGTGTATATATATATATATGTGTGTGTGTGTGTGTGTGTGTGGTTGTGTGTGGGGTGTATTTGTGTGCATATATATTTATTTATATGGCAACACATATCTACATATTCATTCATTCATTTCGCTCTCGTTACCAGGATGGTTTTTATTTTGTTTAGTTGACAATAGGTCAAATACTCTTATAGAAGCGTACTCGTGTAGTTACTTTTCGGCTGTTAGGAAGCATGCTATCTGTTCACTAGCACCGATGAAATTTACCTTTTGGTACCTGTGGCCATATTTCTTCACTGCGAGACAAATGGACTAATCTTAACTCTCTGTTCTTGTATTGGCTCGTATGCCTGTATTAAGCTCTACATTCTTCTCTTTTCTCTCGCATATTCGTGTCTCCCTCGAGTGTTCCTCCCCATAGCCTGTGTTCCGCTCACACCTTCTCTCATCTTGTGATAGTTTCGTTCCAAAACTAGTTTATCATCACGCCTCACGGAGTGCTTGTCTTTTACCCAAATTGTAAAGTAGCGTTTTTGGTTTGTTTCTTTATTATTAATATTCATTATCCTGGTCCGCTATTGTGCAGCACGACCCCTCTTTCAGGTGTCTATTCGTATTGTTATTCTCTCAAAACACATTGCGCGTTGCATATACAGGGTGCTATGCTAAGGTCTGCGCTCTTATCTTCTTCACAATCCTGCATTTTCTCTAAACCCTAGCATACCTAACACTCGCTCTTCTACAACCCTGGTGCATCGCAGGGTGCCTGTCTGCTATTCACCTCGGGCTACATGTGGAATGTTATCCGAGGCGCAGGAGCGTACACCCGTGGACGTGACGGTAAAATGACCATCTGGGGCGGCGGAGGTCAACAAACCATGTCCGAATCCTACATCGTCATTCTATGCAGTATGTTCGATGATTTGTATTGCGTAGTGTGTAGTATGTTTGTCATTGTGTTTTATGTTATTATTATTAATTTAAAGTTTGACATATACGGGGTGTTTAGTGGATATATATATATATATATACTGACTATGATGTGATAGACATGGATGAGTTCTAGAGATATTGTTCATACATCGGTCGTGGTTTTATCTGCACCTAATTTGATACGTGTAGGCGGCGTCACTGACTCCATATCAGATAAACCCATAAACAAGCTAACTCTATGATAAGGGTCTGGATTATGTTATGTTGTGCTATGCTCATAACGGTGTATTGCCGCGACACTGCATCCGAAAGGAGACATGTGATGCTCTGAATCTGCAATACATGCTTATTAACAGTATTATAATATCTCAAGCCTGGATTTAATCATTTTCTTCGAATACGTCTATACGCCAAGGCTTTAACTCGTCCAACTCATCACCAACGTATCAGACCTATATTTGACAAATCCTATTTCTAAATACATCTACAGACGGTGTGGCGGCGATTGGCTTTATCCTGATGATGTTGAGCCCAAAAATCAAATGGGTGTCACCGACCGTCTCCACGGTTTTGTTTTTGGTCATGGCCGCTGGGCTGATGTCTACTGAGATCTACCTCTACAGAGAACACAAGAATGGGGGCTATCCATTCCGCCTATTTTTCTAAAATAATCACTATTAATTGCAGTCTAAAGGCTATGGTATGGATCCGCACTTTCTAGAAAAAGCGCGAATCGTCCGGATCACAGAGGGTGATTATTTAAGCAGAATTTCAATGGACTCAAATGGTATATCACCATAGTAATATCACAATCGGGCGTGTAGTTACTGAAATACGTGAGTTTTTCGGAAAGCTCGATGTAAACCTGTATGGAGTGGTGTAGTACAAATGGACTACGCCGGCTCGCCGCAGGTGAGTGTATTTATAAGAAGGTATCATAGACTGCAATAAACTAAAAAAACTCTTTGGAAAATGAAGGGGCAGAAGGTGATGGAATGCAAGTGGATTTTATGTAATTTTTAAATCTTTTGCTATGAAGGGCAAACGATTGCATATCCAATGAGCGTTCGTTGTCACAACAGGTGGTGATCGTTTTCTTCTTTTTTTTAAATAATAAAAACCGGTCACACTGGTGACTGCACACAGCCACACAGTGACACACACGCACTTTCCTATTTATTTACCTTCTTGTGAGGCGGGTCTGGCGTGCTGCCACATGTTGCCGTTGGGCAGTTCGGGTGTAATTTTTAATCTCTCTGGTGAGATGGGGGCTCAAGACATGCCTTCTTAAAAGTGGCTGACCAATTTTAATGACAACCCCGGCGGCATGGGCCACTCCGAGTGTCTGGGAATGTAGCTGGATAAAAAAAATGGATTCGCCCCAGGGGCGGGGCCAGACCCCAAAGTCCCAAACTCAAAGCCCAGGCTGAAGGCTCCCAGAGTCCCAACTCCCAACTCTAATATAGTCCTAGTACATTCGACAATCATTTCTGTGAGACGTCCAGGCTCCAGATTCGGGATTCCCCTGCAGAGAGGTTGAGAATTAACAGTGCCATGCAGAGTTTGTTGCGGAGTGCAGAGTGCAGTCGGCAGACTCTTGCAGAATGCCGAGCCAGGTCCCCCGTCCCAGGGCCAGAGGTGTGGACGGTGTCATCCTGCCATCACTGTGGTCGGCAGACAATGGACAGTGGTAAGTGGACACTGGACAGCGGGACAGTGGCGATATCAGGTTTGGACGTGACTGTTTATTGTTTTATGTTTTATATAGACTCGAGCTGGCCTGTCGTGTGTATTTAACTATTTATGTTCGGGGATGGGGGACTTCCGAATTTGAAATTTCAGAATTCAAATTTCATTGTCATAAATTGAGCAGATACTCTGATCTTTGAGCAGATACTCTGATCTATCCAATGGGCAAAACTCAAAACTCAAAACAAGGTTCTAAGTTTCGTTCTCGAAATTCGATGATGTCATATGGTTTAGTAATATTTCGATTATCTGATTCGTACATACTTAAAAACTTGATTTCCTCTTGGACTCCCTTGACCTCTGACCAAGACTCCGACTCTCCGACCTCCGTCCTCACTCCTCACTCCTCACTCCTCAGATTGTTCGACGGCGACCTCAGTCACAGAGGCTCGTGACTCAGTCCATTTTTAATGATTTAAACCATCATTTTTTTTTTACACTGTGTCTCTGAGTCTCTGAGACTTTGACCTCTGTCTTCGATCTTCACTCTTCAGTCCTCTCAGTGCTCCGTACATAGTCCAGTCCTGCCTCCTGTATGTCAGTCCTGAGTCCTTTCTACAGTGTCAGTGACTGAGTGACAGTCTCAGTCTCTCAGAGTCTCAGACTCGAGTTTGTATTGAGACTCTGAGTCTGTCTGAGACCTATTCACCTATTCACGTCTAGTAGTACGGCCCAGAGTAAATAGAGAGGGAAATGATAGAATTTTATTTTATTTTTACAACGAAAAACAGATAAAATACAGGTATGTGCATATATGTCATCATTTTAAAATGCCCTGGGCGCCCCCCGGAGGCCAACATATTTATCTACAAAGTTACAAACAATCATACGATAAATATTTCAATGGGTACATATATCATATATATTCAAGGAATTTAGCGTATGTGCGTCAGTATTCGACTTAAACATATACAATACAAGAACTATGGCACCCCAAAAAATCTTACAAGCACCTATTGCCCACGGCGACTGGGACTTCTCATTCTACAAAACAGACAGGCGGCTGTCTGAGGTCTGTGCTATTCCTCAAAATGCTTTTCTCAGAAATGTCAGGGGATCTGGAATCGACAGTAAAAATGAAAGCTGGATAGCATACTATAGGAGAATGAACGGCGATTGTCGAAATTCGCAATATCGCTGTGCGGTAAGCGATTGCTTGGCTGTTGCTACAGATGGTGCACACGTCAAGTTTAATGGCGACTCGGCGATGTATATAGTTCCTATGTGCATCAAGCATAATAGAGGTAGATCCCCTGAATACATGCCAGCAAGGATAACCCCCCAAGTAGAGCGAGTGCGCTTATATGAAGTTTCGAGAAGACGGGTGGCTCTCAAATTTATACAACGTATATTTTGAACCCCTCATGGTTAACTCCATCAATCCGACATTCCATAGCTGTTCATGATACATGTTCACCTGATGGCATTGAATGAGCTGTTGTTAATGATTTAGAGCCTAGCTGGTATCTAATCAGTATCGCTACCCTATGAGCATCACGCATTGCAGCGTAACTGAACCTTTTTTCGACGAGCAAGTCGAACTGTATCCCCAGTCGAAGAAAGCAATCACATGCAACGTCACAAAAATCAACTATTGAAGACATCGTATCGCGAGAAATTATTCTAGTTATCTGTGCTACGTATACTCTAGCACGCTTCGAACTGATACGTACGCCACCAATAGCGATATACGTCGTGGTTCAGATGCCCCAATATGCGTTACCGAGTCGCAATTCTCACGAGCATCAACAACACCACCAGATAGTGTGTGATGGCCATGTTTCTTAACATTTTCATGTCACACTGTGTCATAGGACGAATGATGAAGACTCCCATAGCTGTGTAACCACTGAATGCGCCGCCGAGAAGGGCAAGTGTGTGCAACATGGGCGCTCTTGCTTTTCCTGAGGCTAATGAAGCGAAGCAGAGCGTGTTCACCATCAGGTAGAAGGGCCACATGAATTTAATAGTAGCATTTAGCCCATAGAAGAATGCCGCAACCATTTTGCACCATACCAGTAAATAACACAATCGCAAATTGCTGAGTTGCCTTTTATATGTATTTATATTCATAGCCTTCTAAATGTCTGATTTAGAAGGCTATGTTATATTCGATTTACCATTGAACCCGATTTCGCACGAGACTTTCGCCGTTTGCACCTCAGTCCTCACTTTAGTCCTATTTAATAACTCAGCCTCAGCCTCAGCCCTCATGTTCCTTGTGGATGTCCGCTCCCGTGTGCCCTGGCCACGCCCCAGGCCCAGGGCTCAGATTGTTCAGATAACCAAAAATGTATTTTTTTTGTAATGCATTTCTGGTAAAAAGCAGCTTTTTCATTTCTTTTAATTGCAATTTCATTGGCTATTCAAGAGGTTTGTATACTAATTATATTTGCTCTATAAATAATTATCGAATCAAATATCTTCTAGTACATCTATTGGACGTGATAATTGAATACCAAAGAGAGGCTCAGGAGTCGGGGCTATGAATTTTAATATTATCAGCCGGGAAATTTCAAATTTGGCCTCCGTAAATACGTTATTTTTAATAGCTTGTGGCCTTGTGACTTCCCGTCTACCAGACTATCATATGAATTTTGCTCTAATCAGTACAAAACAGTGCTTTTCGTAGTGCCTACTACTATCAAATCAATACTTCATGCTAACGTATCAAGTTATACCTGGATTGTGATATCCTCTTACACTCCCACAACCACGCAGACAGATTACGCACTGCCACGTAGTATACATCGCATAACATACAATCTTCATACAATGGTGCAGCAAGCCGCATATCAGAACAGATCGATCCACCGGCCACACGCAACGACATCAATATATGACCAAGTGGAATACAATCGATCCGAACCTAGAACACCTCCCTTACGAATAAACGTAGATGCACGCAGACTTACGCAGCAACGTAGAGATGCGGGTAGTGGCAATCGCGTAACTGTAGTTGGACAGACAAGCAGAGAGCGAATGACCAGTGGCAGCGGTGTGCAGTTGATGCGATCGGCGAGTATACGTTCGAGTGCCAATGTGAATGCGGGCCCCAACGGTGACGTCAGTCTCAGAGCCATACTCCTTAGTGAAAGTGTATGTACTTTCTCGTGACGTATAGACGTATAGAGTTTAGAGAAAGTATGTATGTAGTTTATCTTGATTGAGGGTGTGTGTTGTTCGAGTTGTTGTGTGGCTCAGTACTGCGGTTGTAGCACAAATGTCTTCCTGTTGTTGTCTTCATGGTGATGTGTGCTGTGTGCAATACTAGATGTAGTTGTGGTTCTGACCCGCGTTGTGTATATTCTTTCCAGTGGACAGTAGCTTCAATGGAAACTATCTACTTCGGTGATAGTAAACATCAGAACTTTGTGAAATTGGTTCATCGCTCCCGTTTGACTAGTCTCATAGGGAATAGCTGTGAGATCGGCCCTTTCGTGAGCAATATTTGGGTCTATTCTGGCCGCGTGAAGTTCATCGATCGTTCAATACATATTCACATTGTCACTTATCAATACCAATCAGAACTGAAGTCACCGAATGTCTCTAGACCACCTTTACATACTATTTGGGATGAAACCGCACATCGATTTTATTACTGTTCTAGTTTGATAACATATCACTGGCTTGTTGCGGATTACTAGACGCCCTCAGTAAAAATATACGAGGCCAGCCATTCAATTTCAAAATGTATATACGGCTATGCATTGCATAAAAGTATATTCATGTATGTATATATATATATATATATATGAGTGTGTATATTTATATATATATATATATATATATATATATATATATATATATATATATATATAAATGTGTGTGTGCGTGTGTGTGTGTGTATGAGTGTATGTATGTATATTATATGTACGTATGTGTGTATGTATGTGTGTACTTGTGGATTTATGCGTGTATGTAAATTTTTGGGATTGTATGTATGTAATATATATATATATATATATATATATATATATATATATATATATACTAATAATATATATATAATATGTATTATATATATATTATTATTATATATATATATATATATATATATATATATATATATAGGGTTTTATGATTCAGGTTTTTAGGGTTTTGTGAATATATCTATTTAGCTTTGAGTTAAGGCTGTATCTAATTGTATTTTTCTCATTGCTGTCGCAAATACGTTTGTAGTTTGTTTACACTTCTTTGCTTCTGTACATCTACAGGGAAGCGCTCGTACGCGAACAGTGCGACGCACTCGCCCCACACCCGTCCCTGATGCAGCTGTCGCAAACAACATCCGCACAGATACGTTGAACAGCCCTGCCGGTAGTGTGGTGATCAATGACAATACCCACAGCAGTTATATCGAGCTGATGCGCACACCCAATGCACGCACACTCGCCCAGACACGCAGCGACCACATAGCCCAGATAGAACGCGCACGCACAGGAGTCACAGTAGCTACCAACGCACACACCGGTGGTAATATAGTACAGCCGTTTGTACCGAACACTCCAGACATACTGCACGATGCAATGGATACTAGTGATGACGATATGTTCATAGAAGCGCTGATAAGAACGGATGGGTACCACTCATCGCAAGAAGCAGAGGAGAACCCTCGAGACGTGCTGCGTACAGCGCTTAGACAGAGTGGTGCGAGAAGTTCGGTACCTACTGCGAGAGACCCGGCGGTTGCCATAGAAACCGACACGTCCCCTCAGAGTCGTGCACGGGGCAGTGGGGAGGGTGTGGTGCACACATCGCGTGTGCCTGTGATGAGCTTAGCACAGTATGAAGCCCAGCGACACGCACAGATCAGTGCGCTGACGGCGCAAGCACAGGTACGACCACTACCGTACACACCGTACACAGACACACAGATACAGCCACTACCGTACACAGACACACAGATACAGCCACTACCGTACACAGACACACAGACACAGCCACCGCTGCAGGGGGGTGAGTCTATCCCTGCGAGAGGGGAAGGAAACATGCGCTTGAGAGACGGGAGTATCAACTTCCAGTCACACCAGTTCCGCTCACGTATGGCGCGGGCGATGCGCACTTCGCAGATCGCTCAGCAACAGGTGTGTGTGCTAGTACTATTTATGTGTAATGTTGTTATAGATGTGTGTACTATTACTATTTATATGTAATGTTGTTATAGGTGTGTATACTATTACTATCCATGATCGTTCGCAAGTGTCTTTAATGTCGTCCTGCGATGTGACATGATGTACTACAGTGAGTTTCGTATCACGTGTACACGTGCATGCACATCCATGCTCTGTGCTTCAACCGTGAACCTGTGTCGCGGTATCTATATGTCATTATAGTCAGGCGATGCAAACTAGACTCGTGCCACACTGTGTTGTGTGATATGTACGCCCGTATTTGTTTCGACTGCGTGGTGGCTGGTGTGTGGTCTATGATTCCATTCAGTGCGTGATGGTCGTGCAGTGGCACTTTTTGAGTATTGGTCTTTGTTTGAGTCGTTATATTGAAGTACCTAAAATAAAACTATGATAGTATTTGTACATATGTGTGTGGTGGGGGGTGGCGGGGGGGGGCGGTGTAGTATAGACACC
>NW_014040134.1:57498-62200 GCF_001186125.1 Sphaeroforma arctica JP610 | reverse complement strand
GTGTGTGTGTGTGTGTATATATATATATATATATATATAGATAAATAATATGTGTGTATATATATATATATATATATATAGATATGATAATCGATATAGATATAGATAATATATAGATATAGATATATATATATATCTATACTTATATATATACATATATATATGTATATGTATTTATACATTATATATATATATATATCTATATATATGTATTATGCTTCATTATATTATACACATATCGCACTATATATATATTTTACACTATATATATACTTACATATATCTTACTACTATATATATATATATATATATATGTATGTATGTATGTATGTATGTATGTGTATGTATATATGTATGTATTTTATAATGTATGTACGTATGTGTGTATGTATGTATGTATGTATGTATGTATGTCCGTATGTATGTATGTATGTATATAAGTATGGATCTTATTGTAAGTCACATACCTGCTTTAGGACAATCACAACTTATTCATTCTCGTTTTAGTTATTCCTCAATGGTTCTCATTGTTGTTTGATCCAGTATGGAGATCTTCCGAAGTGTCTTGCGAAAGTTGAGTGCATCCGATAAAACCGCTCTGGGAAACCGTAAAGTCATCCGCAAGCGAGAACACTGATTGGATCATCATGTACACAACCCTAGAATGATCTGTTAAGTTAGTTATAGGCCTTGATAATAAGCACTGGGAGAGTATCAGTCGCAACAAGTGACCGATCACGGGCGGTTCATAGGGATGGTCGATACACGCCGTTCTATCTTCACGCATCGGCCCATAGCATGTAGTATTCCTATGACACTCGAGTGTATATGACTTTCTGTAGTACTTTACATTCAGCTTCATACTCTCAGCTCAGCAAAATACACATCATAGTGTTATATTTAATCGCGATCTCATCCACGTGGCCAACATAGTTTTTCTCCGGACCTCTCGAGCATTCTTCATCACCAGAGTTAAAACAAGCTGAGCTGGTTTTAGTACGCCCTGAAATGTGTGTTGAAATACCTTACACAAGCCAGACATCTCGAGCATATCAGGATGTATGGTACCTAGTCCTTCCAGGCACTTCATATACATAGTGTGGGTTTATGCCCTGGCGCCACCGCAACAGGCCCGCAGATACGTGTAGAATGGACAGAAGCGGTGGTAGGCTCCGTTGATTAAAACGTTTAACGTTTGTCGCACTCGTATATCACCGTCCAGTCACTGCTGCGCAAGGACGGGTGTAGGTGATGTTGGATGGGCAAACCTGTTGATAGAGTGTGCATTGTGCGTGAAGGTCTGTCCGGCTCAGCACTCCGGGCTGGCTGGGTAAAAGAGGGTATATGCTTTATGCTACATATCAAACGCCATAGATCGGTAGATACGAGGTACTGAGCTCCATGCACAAGCGGACGGAAGTGAGCACCGATTTTTGTATAGGGTGGGCCCTGACTCATCCAGGCGTTGGCGTGGTAGCGAGAGACATAGTATAGTGAATGGCTCAAGAGACACCCGACCTTGGGCGCTGAGGCAAGCATGCTGCAGGGATGTATTCGTTATTGCTCTTATCAGCAATAAACACCCACTCCTGACTGCGTGTATGCACGTTTGTGTCCTATTATATCCCACTTTCTATTACTCTAGACGCTGCGCATGTGCGGTTTCATAGCTGTTTGCATCTTTTACAGTTCGGCACGAGTGTGAACTCTCCTTCAACGCATCATCCATCCCCCACTCAACACAGATACCCTGACCAAACCCTTACCGGCCCAACTTACTATGAACCTACACGGCACAGTACACTGCAACCTTCAATTGATCTGTGTCAACACAGATACCCTGACCAAACCCTTCCCAACAACAAGCCCAACTTACTATGAACCTACACAGCACAGTACACAGCAACCTTCGATTGATCTGTGTCATCACAGATACCCTGACCAGACCCTTACCATCAACACGGCCCAACTTACTATGAACCTACAGGTCCCAACTTACTATGAATCTACACGGCACAGTACACAGCAACCTTCGATTGATCTGTGTCAACACAGATACCCTGACCAAACCCTTACCAACAACAAGCCCAACTTACTATGAACCTACACGGCACAGTACACAGCAACCTTCGATTGATCTGCGCACCAGTTTGTGTATTGTGCCATACACGGTCTCTACAACATATAATTATATCCTGTACATGAAAGTTCGTGAACGATTAAGAGAAGACTCACTAGGTCCACTGCTTCCTCCATATGGATAAGGTCTGTCCGTGATGTCCCTCACATTCTGTAATCCGTGTAACTACAATGCTTCTCCGGTGCTTGGTAGTCTGACTCATATACGTACCCTTCTAACCTACCGGTGTGTCCCGCGTATAAACCCTAAAAACCAAAACCCTAAACCCTAAAAACATTAACCATAAAAGCGACGCTTGATAGTCTGACTCATACACGTACCCTTCTAATCTACCTCTGTATCCCTCTTCTCCAGACATGTACGTGTCTGCACACACCTATATGCTTGACATCATTCACTCGTGCACATATCTTAGTCGGTCGTATGCGTGCCTTCCACTGTTACTACGCTGCGCTGGTGCTGTGCTTGTTTATTTATTGTCACTCATCAATGTCTATATCATGACGCCGCAGTATGGCGTCGGCCCTGACCACGTCCCTCATTAGCCATCGCGCACTCAGGTCATCTATCCGACTCTGAGGTAACCCTGTTAACAAAGCACCACATCACATGAGACATGCGATCGAATAATCCCGCACGACCCTCATAGCCGATACATTGGGAAACTACAGCGCAAAAGGAATGGAGTCCTTGACAAAGAAAACCCCTTGCAATAACTGGGTGCAGCATGAAGAGACGGTGTCTCTGGAACAGGGCAACAACGATCCTTTACGGAACAGAAGAACAGGTTCTTCTTTTGTATAATTGGACTCAGGACACCTCGTGAGAGATACACAGCCACGCGCTCGACTGACGCCCAGAAGGCTCATCAACAAAGCGTAATAAAGGTGCTCTCCTACAATACTTATAGGAACACAATCACCCACTTTAATTCCTACGTATATTGCATATAGAACACCACTGCTGCAGATCACTCCTTCGCCCAACACATGCGTCGCTTTCCTGGTATGCTCACACATACAACATACAAATATACCAACTACGTAGGTATGATCGTACATATATACATATATGTTAACTACATAGATATGATCACACATACATACATATATCCCAACTAAGTGCAGGTAAGGTGCGACTAAAGCCGAAACCTTTTTTAATAGTATTGCCATTTATTCGCACTCTCCTCCATTTCCACTACCTGCCCAAGGGGGCGATAAAGACAATAAAAGACAGTTCATATAGTATATAATGTGTTCATAGTATGTATGTAGTTATTGTATGTTATATTATGTATGTGTTATACAGGTAGTACGCTATCTAATGCGTTCATAGTATGTATGTAGTTATTGTATGTTATATTATGTATGTGGTATACAGGTAGTACGCTATCTAATGTGTTCATAGTATGTGTGAAGTTCTTATATATGTTATATTATGTATTTGTTATACAGTTAGTACGCTAGCCGCCAAATCACACGCACACAAAGTGTCACTTCGATCAGCATACACTTACTTTTCTCCATAGCCCCCGCCAGCTTTAGGTGATACAAACTCATAGCAACGCTCACGGAGAGGCTGTAGTGGACAAGTACCCGGAAGTATGTTCATGGTAAGACATACGACAACCTGAGACAAAACAACAACACCCGCGAGTGCTTGTGCTGCTTTCGCGGTGCAGGTGTTTTGATATCACCACGCATTGTATCTCACACACTACAAAGTGAGCTAGCTCTAGCCCAACAACCGAGCAGTCATGTCAACTCGGTGTAAGGTGTGACTGTGAGTAGGTTAGAGGAATGGACGAGAGCAAGAAGACTTTGTCTGATAAATATTTTATCGGACATAGAATTTGTAACCCATAGCATCTGCAAGGCCGAAACGGCTTGCAAAGAGCTTGAACTAAGACATCTATCCCTGTCAGAAGCATACAACGGAAGATGTCGCATATGCAGATACACTACGGTGCTGAATCGAAGTACCAATGAACAGGCACCGCCTCTACGCACACCAGCCAATCACCACACATGAAGCGCAAAGCATGCTGTCGGTATAGACCAGGCATGTCAACCAGCCTTACTAGTCGCTCTAGTGGTAGACACTAGACACCTCACAACAACTGTAATGGAGTGGACCACTATACTACGATACCAGACGAATCATACGCAGTTGCCACACAAGCAAAAGCCCGGATATAAAGTGTACTGCACATAGTCTTTCTCATTTACAACCCACTCTCACAAACCACAATGTGCAATCCACATATACGGACAATAGCGTGTGGCTGATATGGAAGCATGGTGACCACCCCTAGATAGTGTGAGCTCGTTTCCCCAGCGACACAACCTGCTAGGACGTACGTGTAGCTGTAACTCAGAGCGAGACAACCTGCTTGCACATACTTGTAACTTTGCGTCATGCCACACCCGGCTTGCACATACTTGTACCTTTAACTCAGAGCGAGACAACCTGCTTACACATACTTGTAACTTTAACCCAGAGCGAGACAACCTGCTTGCACACACTTGTAACTTTAACTCGGAGCGAGACAACCTGCTTGCA
>NW_014040134.1:45481-54955 GCF_001186125.1 Sphaeroforma arctica JP610 | reverse complement strand
GTGTGTGTGTGTGTGTGTGTGTGTGTGTGTGTGTGTGTGTGTGTGTGTGTGTGTGTGTGTGTGTGTGTGTGTGTGTGTACATGCGCGTTTACAAATGATTGTTATATATGTCTATGTGCTATGTATTTTCGTTTACGTGAAATATCAAACAGCTGTAGAAAAACACATTTACCTGAAACATTGTGCGGGTCACTCGCGTTCTCTAGCACTACACGTACAGTATTCCTCCCCGCCAAGACATCAGTTTGCTTTTGTATCCGTGAGGGTTTTACGAATTGTGACAAACAAGCCGCTATCTCGGGTGCGGCGCTAGCTATAGTTCGGAGCTTTACAGTTGAATTTTGCATTATGAAGGAATAAAGGGTCACGCCCACCGTATAGGTAGATTATTTGGGGTGATATGTTAGAAACACTTACTTTGCAAAAACTGCTGCTGGTATCCAGTTATATGCTATCGGTGAATATAAAAGATCTAAATTAGCATATATGTGTGTTCGCAGTTATGATCTATTTAGTTTCATAAGAGCCCTTTTGTTACTATAAAGATGTGAACAATGCTATTGGCTTCAAATAGGCGGATGCTGGTCAGCTCAGTATTCTATCGCGATTTTTTTGTCCGCGGCTAAAGTATTCCTTTGTAACGTTGATCCTACAACAATTGCAAAGACGTTCTGAGTATGGATATAGTGTTTGTTGTGAATCTCAAACTTATATTGGCAGGTTACTATTTAAGAGTGTGGTTATGCATATATATATATATTGTATACATACCCAGTGCTCCACATACGAATACACATAATACTATATATTAAAACTATGTGCAACTTCCATTTTTTTTATTAGTCTGGCTATCATTCCGATCAGAATGATGACTCATGACACCTTAAAGTGCCACGTGAAATATGACTGGTGGCCTTTGGACGTTTCATTTCTAAAATTAGATTCGAAAGTACAAGTACAACAAACCTCTTTACGTTTTAAATATATGGTAGTTCAGTTTATTATACGTTAAACGTAAATACACGCTTATTGTGGACTTGCGGTATACATATATGATATTCGAGAAAAAACGTTTTATAAACGTAAACCTGGTTTATAAAGTGTCTAATCTAATATTTAAGCTAGTCGGACTATTATACGTACAGAGATACTAACTATTGCACCTCAGAACCCACACATTACACCCTTGTTAAATATATAGTACCACAAAGAAAACGGTGAACGTACCCGTGACAGGTATTGATTTTTATACGTTCTAACGTAAAACGTAATAAGGCTAGGGGTATTTACATACTCTCCAATCGAAAGAAAGCCAAGAGAGGCAAGAGATCGGAGTTGCTGGATGATGCGCGTCTACGTATGGCTTTTGTACAAAGCTGTATATGAATAAGTAAATAAGAACCGCAGTAAGGTTCACATATAATCGAATATATATCAGCTATCATACACGACTAAATAGCACATTAGTTAAACGCATAAGAGGAATTGCGAGTATACACTATGAGTCCCACATTCCGCACTCTGTTGCGGCCTTGTATGCGATGCGTCAGTCAGCCTATATTAAGTTCACACAACCATACTTTCGCATCTACCCTTCTGAAGTCGACTATTAGCAGCAATAAGTATGTACTCTCAAAAAGTGCGCAACGAGGATACGTAAACCTGAGTGAAGATGTTAACATTCCAGCTATTCCGCCTATTTCAAGGGAAGGAGAGAGCATAGAAAATAAGCGCAAACGTCTGGTATATCAGGTGAGAAAGAGAGGAATGCTGGAGAACGATCTGCTGCTAAGCACGTTTGCAAGGGAGTACCTGAACGACATGGACGGGGCCGAATTGCACTTGTTCGACAAACTGTTAGGTAAGCTTAGGCAGTTCACAGATATATTATCATACTTCATTGCGTTGTTCGAAGTTCTGTTTTATGTACTCGACTTGCTGTTGGTATATCTGTGTATGATGATGGACTGGGGGATTCTGCTGTGGACTGTGTAAGATCCTCATTTGTCGTCTGCTGCGCTCCTTGTTCGTTTGCACGTGTACTTTCTTTGTGTTCATTTCGGAAAGTATATTCTGGACCTAAGCTTTCAGATATATCTAATGCATTCGAATGTTAGCGGTGGAAGTATCCTAGCAGGTCTCGAGAATACACTATCCCTTAGTTGTAGGGCTTACCTTCGTGCTTGTTTTTGCATTGTATATCGGTACATTGTTTTTTTATGGCAACACGGCCTCGCTTTGAACCCATTTTGCGATTCCAACCCTGGTGTAACTAAAAACTATCACTATGTATGTGTATATAACTGCATGTGTGCGATATGCTATATGTGAGTGACTAAAAACTATTAACCTATATGTGTATCTACCTACATGTGTATGATATGCTATATGTAAGTGACTAAACCTATTGCAATCCAGCACTCAAGAAATATTGTGTGTATAAAGAATTCACGTGCGTTTAGCGCCTATCTGTCTGCATTACGCCATTTATTGAAGCTGTACCGGCGACGAGGGCACAATTGCCCAAAACGTAGCAAACGATGCACTAATGCTACGCCGTACACATATGCAAATTCTCGCATGCTTATCAACGTAATTGTGTATCTATATTTGTGTAGATGTGTGCGTATACATACTTAGAATGAATGTTTGTACGTTTTTTGTTTGTTAAAGAATGTATATAATGCATGCAAGTTTGTCTCAATGCGCACGACTGTGTCATGATAATTTCTTGGTTACCTTGGCATATACCCTATTTTTGTATAAGCCAAAATTTATGTACATATTTGGTATCTTGCGTTTTGTGTGTTTATAAATATATATATATATATATATATGTATGTATGTATGTATGTATGTATGTATGTATGTATGTATCTTTTTATGTATATGTATATATGTGTGTGTGTTTGTGTGTGTGTGTGCTTAATGTCTGTATGTGGTCATTCTATCGCAAGCGTCCGTCAGTTGGACACATTGACATATGTGAGTTAGCGATAAATGGTACTTTGAATGTGAAATCGCAGCTCATGCAATTATTTTCTTTTTTTTCCTGTGCGCACACTAAACTCAGTAAATGTATGGATGGAAGTATTTATTTGTTTGTCAGTAATGTTGTTCGTTTGTTGTTAATCCTGGCCACATATCTTGTAGATCTTTTATATACACATGTGTATGTTCTCGTTTTAAATACCTTCGAACATGCACCTGGGCAGATCACGAAGGGAAGTTTCTCTCATACTTTCTTTTTTAATTTGCGAATCCGAATGTAATTGGATCGATTCCAGTACATAATCCTAATTATTCTATGCACAGATGGGATATAATTGCCTGTTACTAACCGGGATATCGATTTTTTCCATTTGATGGTACACAGATGAGAATGACTGGGATTTATACTACTGGTTGACGGACAAGAAAGAGGTGCCCGAGGAGTTCAACCATTCTGTGTTCCAGAAACTGAAGGCCTACTCAAAGAACGAGCGAGCCGAAGCCTTGCGCATGCCTCACATGGAAACTATGCACAAGTCGGCGAAATAAACTATATACTACGCTCGGGCAGACGGGATAGAGAAAATGCACAAGCTTCCATGTTCTCCCTGTGACGAATGGAAGAGCGAACTATGAAGAATGCCGGTAGCTCGAAAAGCTGTTGCAAATTACAAACCGTGTACGGAGTCGACTATCAAACGTGCACTATGGGGGTTTCCAGCGAATATTAAATTTAATTTGAATTGGTGCGACAAATATGGGGTGGCCATATATCTGTAGATTGCATTTACTCCCTCATTCGGTTGTACCAGTATTGGCTGTGATATAGATTCCATACAGTCATACGGCCAATAGCGAACACCCGTCTGTAGTATAGTATCCACCTCGTAGGAGCGAATGATCCCTTGCCACTCCAACGATGCATCGTACCATATTTATGAGCAGTCTAAATTTGTTCGAACTTGTTAGTTGGTTTGAATTTTATTGTGTTCGTCTGAAATTGCGCTTCTCGTAGCATATACACTGAATAGCGAATCCTGCGCACAATTTGTAGAATGATGTCGGGTGGTATTTCGCAAATTCGCACACAATCTACAACCCAGAGAATCGAACCGTACCAAGCTGTCAGCTCAAGTCTTGCATTTGTCACTCCAATGTCAAGCTTATTCTGATATAATTCCCCCTCAACTGCATAGCCATTGTCTTCATCTGAAAACCAAGTTCATAGTCTTTTGATATAGCGATCTGTACTACACCTGTCAACTCCAAAGGCTTCGGGATGGGATCCCTTACCACCCACACCTTCATAAGTCTTACCCCAATTGTAACGCGCTTTAATCGTGCCCGTTGCGCGATAAACTGCTGGTGGTGCGGCTGCGTGACCGTTCGAGTTGTGTCGGGGCTTAGGACCCACCACGCCTAGAAGTTAACGAAGCGTGTGCGCGCGTGGACAGAAGCGAGAGCGTTGAAAACGCAGCTGCCAACTGGTCGGTGACCTGAAACACAATCTGCGCCTTGGCGGCAAACACGCCAATTATCCACCCTGCATTCAGGACATTGAACTCTGTGAGCCTGATAGCACTGCAGCCCCGGGTTTGAGTTGTCTATCTCGTCCTATACTCAGGAAGGAGTCGCACCCACAGGCTTTTGCGGACTGGCATGTTTCAGATTCTGTACAAAGCTCACGATGCGGTTGACATTCCTCATCGAATGCCATATTGTGCATATGCCACCAGATGTGCCTGACGTTAGTCTCCACGCCTCGTTTGGTCGTCTCCTCGACCACTATATCACGAGCTTTTAGCGTTTATATCACTAGCTCTTAACAAACGGCTATATCACTAGCTTTTAGCGAACATCTATACCACTAGATTTTAGCGAACGTCTATATTACTTGCTTTCAGCGAACGTCTATATCACTAGCTTTTAACGTTTATACCACTATCTTTTAAGGCCCATATTACTCCGCCTCTGCCATTCTTGACTGCACTGCCACCGCATATTCTGTACATCTGCTGCATCTCCGCCGTCGTATCGGGTTTTCGGCGTTGTTGAGATATGAACATCTCGCATACCCCCATTTGGCCAAAGGGCTTTATCGTCGCTTTTTTAACTCGACTCAGATACATCAATCTAAGTCTTGTTCGAAAAACCAAGCTACAAGGTCCAAACTAGTACATATCTGCGGATCCATTCCCCTAGTTCAGCAGGTAATGATGTGATGTGCCTCTTGCACCTCAGCTTTTAAGAACCCTATAGACACAAACCAGTACAGTTATATACCAACGATTCGGACATGTATATACCCGTTGCTGACTGTGTAAACACGTCTGCAGTCTGTAGTCGATCCAGCTTATTCCATATATTAACTTTAGTGCCAATTGGCACCCATTTCGCAATTGCATTTCACAAACGCCATCCGAGATACTCTTATAGTGCTGCTGCTCTCAAGCATATTGAAGCTCTACTAAGTTTTATTGGCGAAATGAAGCATGCTTTAGAGTACATTCTCTTTCTCGCGCTCCAAGACGTAAGATATCCAAAATATCACGTTGCCACACAGATCCCAAGTCTACGAGAAAGCGCTGTCTAAATTCAGAGTATCATACGTGCCTGTATGGAGTGCAAACACAGATACAAGCATACACTTGGCACACCAGCAGCTAAGTATTGACCGCAATCAATACGTTAATACGTTCCAGCCGCCTTCTCGGCAGTCGCTGAGGCATCCTGAGCCACCAGCCTCCTTATCAACTTTTTCACAAAGTCGGGGCTGGTCATAAACTGTGCGTGTTGGAATAAAGGCTCAAATACGTGCGTGTCCGGGCTGTTCGCCTTCAGGTATTCTACAACACCTCTACTCGGTACAATGTCGTCTTCCATTGCAGCGACCACCAAAGTGTGCTTTGGGATATCTGATGCGAAGAGAATGTACTGATGCCACCTATGAAATGTAAAAGAACGAGGGTTAAGACTTCCTACCAGCATTCAAAATTGTCCTTCTCTTCTTGACGTTCCTTTTTTTGATGTTCCAGGCATTTACTACTGGTGAACACGCACAAACATCGATTCGTAAACTATATACAAGCGAGTACCATTCCACGCTCGCATACTTACCAAAAGTTTCGGCACAGCACATTCTGCATATACAGTTCCCGACTGCAGAAGTACCAGCGCAACCACTGGAACCAATGCGCCGCCGGAGACCGGTACACAAAACTGTGTAGAATGTCCGGTACAAACAGCAAGAAGCAGATTGGATCGATGAAGGCCGTTGTGTGCATCAAATGCTTGTTCGTTTTGGCCATACGTGCGAGCACCACGGTGCCGTAGGAGTGGCCTACGAACACGGCTGAATCGTGGCCGTCCTTCTGCAGGAAGTTCTGTGGGAATCCCAGATTTTGAACGTGAACGGTTGTGAGTAAGTGACAAAAAGAGTGAACGGTTGTAAGTGAGTGACATAAAGAGTGAACGCGAACAGTTGTAAGAAAGTGACATGAAGAGTACAGTATACGTATTGATCAGTCGTATCGCCTGCGAATATGACAAACTATTTGGTCCACAGGCATAGTACTTCTGACTTTTAAAGCAACACACGCGCCAAGACTTGGAGCCGACACGAACGAAGTATGAATATTCTGCAAGACATATTAATAATACCTTAATGGTCTCTACAAGCGAATCCACTGTGGGCACATCCTCGCATATTCTTAACGCTATATGCGGCATATCCATGAGGTACACATCTCTGTCATCGACCCCTGATGTATCCTCTGTCACACCGTCCTTGTCGGGTTCACCCAAGTAGTTGTGCATGTGGCACAGTCTCCAAACGATATGCAGGTATTGGCCCAACCCCACGCCCATACCATGAGCAAATACAATCGGTTTTCTAGCCGCCGGCGTGCTTTTGGCGGCATCGTCAAACGTCCCATATGCCTAGTGAGTGCAGTACAGGGGATAGTTATCAGGATGAACAATTGTTCGCGGGGAGTCCTTTCCCAAGGCTGAGCCGAAAACACGTTCAACAGCTATATGATTAACATAATCCTGCCAAGTGAGGATAAAAACGAGGTGTAACCCGTACTATAGGAGAAGAAAAATAAGGCTACTTACCTAAACATGCATGGGCACTCGCCAATGCCCAGGATAAGATCGATTTGAGTCCAGTTCATCGAATACACACCAATAATAGCACGTTCACATCTCGCAAGCCTCCGCTCGTAAGTGAACACAAACTTCTAATGACATACGAGCGAGTCTACGCAAACACAATAGCAACAATCATGAAGTTGAACAGACTTTCTCACCTCTTGTGTGACCTTCTTCTTGCTCCTCTTCACCCAATACCATATCCTGGTCGTTTGATCGAATACGTCCGTGAATCCCAAGACGTAGCGTAGTACTATGGTACATGATACGTTCGATAAGTGTGACCAAAGATACAGGAAGAGTGGGTGGTGGATGACCTTGAGATCGTCCCTTGTGTGCTGCATGTAGCCCACGGGGTGCTCCTCGCTGTCGTCGTAGTACACGCGTGCAGGTAGGCCTTTTACCTGTGGTACCAGCAAATGATGGACTTGAGTATGTTTGCGGTCACACAACCACCGGGTTGCCTTGTACATACCCCACACAACTGCATGGTATTGAAACAGAGTGCGCATGCGCACCCGCACCTCGAGAAAGAAATACAATCAAGTATCAAGCCTACAGCAAACGACTGGTTACGATCGAACCAATCCAAATCGAGTGAGCACGATGAAAACGCAATTAGCTATAAAATAGTAGTTGCTCACTGATCAATGCCCTGAAACGTCCTACCGGAGCATCGGACCTTGGTTATATTGCCCAGTACAGCTCGAAATGGGCCTAATTTGACCTTACTAAAGCATCAGTCGTATACTCGGTTGATGTGATTTGACACCAAAGGATGCTCTTTCCTACTCTAGAGATAACGTAGAAGTAGTAAACATGTGCCTTACCGACAAAAACAATACAACTACGCTTTACCTTATCTGTGCTTGCATCCTGAACCATAAACTTAGCTCCCACACGATCCTCAAAACTCGTGCACATTCTCTCAAACATTTCTGCTTCGTACGGTGTTAACTCGGAAACTGTCTTGTGGTGATAGTTGGCCGCAAACATAGCTCGGAACTCGCTGCAGATATGTGATGAATGATACAAGATAGACGTCCGTGAGGTGGAACACTTTTACAGCTTAAAACAGGGTGTTGGACGACATGAACCAAACATCGCATACAGCGTGTAGCTCTGGACGAAATCGCAAGGGATAAACCAACGAATAAATGAAGAAATATATACATAGATGTAGAACTTATTGAAGATTCATTCGTATGTTCACCACAGTGTTAGGCTGAATAGCACAGCTTAATCATGTACAGGCTGTGCTGTGGAGAACTGACTAAAAAATACCACTTCCGGAACACCACTCCGAAAATAGCCTAACCAGTGCATTAATAAAGATACACATGAAACCATACTGTTTCCCATTTACCGACATACCTTCGGGTAATACTCTCGACATTGCGACTCTGAAACCACAACGGAAAAAAGACGTTGCCATTGTCGGAGACATAGTCTATGATATTCTCCAGGATGAATTCGTAGTCGTCGTAGGGGGGTGAAGTGACCTGCGAGCGTAGGTACAGATATTTCAATATGAGAAACCGACGAGACTTTCGATGCGCAACCACCGGTGATTCGCACAAGCTGTGAACGAGGTATTTGACCATACACATGACACATGTGTATTAAGAACTTTATGCGCCATAGATTCAGACTGTTCGGTGAGCCATCATATGAGACTAGAATGCTGAACACCCAAAGTGGCACAGGATCAGAAGCACACTCAACTCAGATAAGATACAGATATGTCGCAGCAGACATCCCTCTAGACCCCCAGAAAATTAGCACCTATGTGATAAACAAGAACACTGAATGAAATGACTTATCACTAGGCGAGCCTGCGAACTATTCAAAACATAGATTCAGACGACTAAATGTCATCATTCAACAACATCAGCACTAACAACACCACAAAGTCTCTGCACTCTCTTCAAGTTGGCGCAAACATATACAGCAATCACGCTAGGCAGTATATCTACATAGATCATATACCCACAGTAAGGCTTTTGGCATGTCCAGATACAACCCCTCGCTTCGTCGTATATGCGTCGTACAGATGGTACAAACAAGATCACAACTTTGAGTACACAGCAGAAAGTGGCACATACCAAGGTTTCAGATAGGGCCCGAATACGATACCGGTAGTAGAAGTACCAGATGACTTCTAACGTTAAGAGGACCAGCCCAATCACCTCTAGTGCCGGCAAAATGCCGATTACATACGCTAATATCGAGTAAGCTATTGCCGCCATGCATACTGGACCGATGACCAGAGATCTAGAGGAAAAATAAATTGAGTTCGACAATGAGATTACAATGCATCATTTGGTATAT
>NW_014040134.1:38337-45461 GCF_001186125.1 Sphaeroforma arctica JP610 | reverse complement strand
GAGATTACAATGCATCTATTGGTATATATATATATATATATATATGTAAAGTAACATCAACAAAACAATAGTAGGTTGTCTTTGTGCCTTAACTAAAAAGAATGCGATAACCGAAGTAGAAGTACCAGATAATTCCAAGTAACATCAACAAAACAATGGTAGGTTGTCTTTGTGCCTTAACTAAAAAGAATGAGATACCAGTAGTAGAGGTGCCAGATGATTTCTAGGGTGAAAAGAAAAGATTCGAAATCGCTGTAGTCTACGCGAGTCGCATGCAACTCGCCTACAAGCAAACGAGACCTCTGATTATCGGGTACCTCTATATCTTATTGCGGATCTAGCACAAGTGAGAACAATCATTCGTGCGTGCATCGCGCTTCTTCAGCCCCGCTAAGTGAGCCAATTTACATTGTACATGATACAAGACACGTGTAAGATGTGATAAGTACACTGATCATCTATCTGAATACATGGAAGCAATGATCATTAAGGTCATCGATATGTAAACCAAGCAGAAACTACTTCATGGGCAGATATAAGACACTACACTCGCCACTGAGAGTACACTCTGAACGAGATACATACAGGAAGGGAAGGAAGGATGAACGGTCCATATTGAGATAGCGCCCGCGATTGTCGTAAAGTTGATATAGTCGTGAATGCGATAGTTCTGTAGATTAGGAATCCCTGCCCAGGTTTATATATAAGCTTAATTGTATCCAAGTGTAGAAGGTCTTCTCTTGCCTTCTTGTGTGTATCTATGACCTATGCATCGTTCAAATTGCTGAGTGCTCCCAACTAGCCCCTGAGAGGCTCTGACTGATCTCATATGAATGTTCATCAAGAGAGTATAGAGTCCCGATGATGCCCAAATCTACACTTCCGATTTGTTCATCGTCATTTTGATTTGCTCCTTTGGCTTTTTTCGCCACACTGATGCATGACTCATGGCACAGCGTACTGAACACCCATTGGACATTGCTTTTTCAAATGTTTGACGTAAAACGCTTTACAAACGTTAAGTCGTTTATACGGGTCACAAGACAGGATAATAGATCGGCCGATTGCGTGAAATAAACGGACAATGAGGGCTCTGAACATGAACATGCACCTAAGGTGACAGCCGTCGGGCCATGTCGATATAAACGTTGAACGGTATTTCAAAAGTTTCTACGTTTCAACGCAAAACGCCCCCGCGTGTACATTTCGTTTCAGTTTTAAAAATTACAACATAATTTTTGTCTGGGGCTGGGAGTGTTCTTGTCCGTTCTCCCTTTTTTTTACAAATTAAAATTTATAATTCTACAGAGTAGGAATGTATGATACGTACATCAGTTAATTTCATAGCCTCCCCTGAAAAAATCGCATTCAGGAGGCTGTACAATTTAGGAGGCTATGAGGAGGCTATGTAAATTTTCAGGTGATGCAATTCCAGATGAGAAATGTGGTAACTGGTAAGTGGTAACACGGACCTTATGTGGTAACTGGTAAGTGGTAACACGGACCTTATGTGGTAACTGGTAAGTGGCAACAGGGTCCTTTTGTGGTAACTGGAACTTATTTTAAAAAGCGGTCACTGGGCCCCTGGGGACTCCTCACTTCTGTAGTCAGCAGTGTCCCAATGATACATACACCTCCCGCAGCGCGCCGTACCCAAGTCTATCACTCCATCACATCGAGCCTCATAAGACACACAGACAAAGCCCTCCCTTGAAGTTTTTACTTTGTGTCGGTATGATATGAATCGTTTAACCCATTCTCCTCCCTTATCACTGCGTAAGTTCACGTAGAAAGCAAGTCAGTGGCCCAAAGACAAATCTATTGGTTATGACTTCTTAATATCGTTTCCAGTGTAGTCAATTTGGATAGGATGCTTGTCTTCCATCTTTATACTTTCTCGTGTCCTTCTCAAGCTACAGCCCAATCTCTGATCTTCGCCCCGAGTGTCCTAGCTCGCTATGACCGGTGCTAGCGCATCCTTCTGTTACGAGTTGCTAGGCAACAAGTCAGCTCGTTCAGAATTTGTCCTTGTACATGAATTTATTCGCTATGGCCTATACGATCCTTCGAATCGTGCAAGAACAGTTATTATGCTGACGAAGCCAATATGATAGTGTTACACGCTCTGCTGTGGTGAATAAACGCTGTTTCTTCGCAAGCGTCGTTAGCAACAACTTCCGCTATCTGATGCCAAAAACAATCGCTGCCAAAGTATTAAACGTATGATACGTTTGTGGCTTTCATTGCCACATGATATACAAACCCTATCTGTCTCCTATCTCGCGGATAACGTATCAATATACTTATCCCTGCCAAAAGTGTCACGCATCTGTTGCTGTGGGGACTTGGCATCAACTATCTTGGCACTTTGGTCTTGAACTCGGCCATCAATCCGTCAAGATATCCCATTGCCTTCAGGGGCTCCATCCATCTCCGTATTCAAACTATTGTGTCAACTGGTGATATGTGACTCCTGTCTGAAGGGTATTGACCATCGCCGGCTGTATGTGCCTTCCGTTCTCCGTTGCGAGCATTTGTTCGCATACCACTCCAGCGACCTTGTCTGTATTGTGACTCAGTCTACTTTCCACACGTCTGCCTCGATACCATCAGGCATGAACAGAATGATCGAATAGAACCCCAGGGCAACTACATTCTGCAGCACACGCACCATCCAGTTACCGACTAACGATGGGTTGAATAGCCCTGCAGTAGAGGGGGCACGCGGATAAAATAGCAAGTATATGAATAGAAAGCTTAAAACAAGGGTGTGTTTACATGGTGTAGAGTGCGTCCAGCGGTATATCGGTAAAGTGAGTATCAGATATACAGGAACACATCAGCCAATCGTACAGAAGGGGTACTGTCGGAGAACTTTGATTTAGTACTTGACAACCCTTGTTACCACAAAACGTTCCGTTTAAATTATCACTTACACGCTGAACTGTTTTGCCCCATAAGAATGCCTGCACTACCTATGCCACATTGCTTATCGTTGTCGTACAGCAGAATTGCGTATTAAAACCCGGTTCACGTAAGAGTACAAACTAATTTTGAAATCCCAAAACCTTTCATTGTGTAGCAGAGAAAAATCCATGAACACAAACCAAAACTATACATGGTCAAAAAAAAACTATACATGGTCAAAACCGGCTTCCGATACGTGACAAAACCCACATGTACAAATGAGATTTTTGTTTTGGAATTATAAACGGTGACTGTGCACCACAAGCAAAGTACATTGCAGCTTGTAAGCATACCTGTGCATATATAGACGTAATATTTGTGTATAAACATAAATAAGCATAATATTGATGTCGATGACAATTGCAAATAGCACTGTGGCGTGTGACTGTATGGCCTTATCAGCGACAACGGTGTTGCTTATGGTAGTGCACATCCGCTGAATATATGTACACACACGTGCTTAAATAAATGAACAGTCGCATATATATATTAAAATTGAAAAGTGATAAGACCAAAACTTCCGGCAAACACCTGACCTTGCAGCAAGTTGGCGTAGAGGAGCACTACACTGATGTCCCCAGCAAATCGCCCCACAACAGTCTCGTCCGCCTCATCCTCGTCAGTTCCCTGGGAAACCAATGCGCCGATGTCCAACAGTGATCAACACCGCAAAACATATTATATATATATCAATTAGAGGTGATATCTCAGTTGGTGCTGTATATATCAATTAGAGATGATATCTCAGTTGGTGCTGTATATATCAACTAGAGGTGATATCTCAGTTGGTGCTGTATATATCAATTAGAGATGATATCTCAGTTGGTGCTGTATATATCAATTAGAGATGATATCTCAGTTGGTGCTGTATACATCAATTAGAGATGATATCTCAGTTGGTGCTGTATACATCAATTAGAGATGATATTTCAGTTGGTGCTGTATATATCAATTGGTGATGATATCTCGGTTGGTGCTGTATATATCAAATAGAGATGATATCTCAGTTGGTGCTGTATATATCAATTAGAGATGATATATCAGTTGGTGTTGGTGTGACAAAGCCCAATGCACTCAATACAAGGTCGGGCTATGGGCGCATGAACGAGCCAGATTCTCCGTTACCGCGTTCGGGCAAGAGATAGAACTATTGATACAACTACTAAAACTACGGGTTCATACAACAAGGGAAGTCCTCGGGAGGATACCAAACAGGCTCGGTAGGGCCTTCGAAGCTCTGCTGCAGGCCAGCTTATGCAGTGTGACAGTACGCACAAACACATACCGTTCGCCACAGCTCGGTGCCAAAGACATAGAGACTTAGGAGACGCACAACGAATATGGCGATATTCAGCAGTGACCGATCGACAGAGAAGCCTAGGAAGAACTTGAGAGGGCTGCAATTCGGGTGCAAGATACAAACGGGTTGGTTTAAGGTACAAAGGGTGTGGGCAAGATATAAATGGGTGGGTGCAAGATACAAACGAGTGTGTGTAAGATATAAATGGGTAGGTGCAAGACATAAACGGGTGGGTGCAAGATACAAAGATGTATTTGCAAGATATAAATAGGTAGGTGCAAGATACAAACGGGAGGGTGCAAGATATAAAGTGGTGTGTCCAAGATATAAATGGGTGGGTGCAAGATATAAATGGGTGGGTGCAAGATATTAATGGGGTGGGTGCAAGATACAAAAGGACGTGTGCAAGATATAAATGGGTAGGTGCAAGATATAAATGGGTGTGTGCAAGATATAAATGGGTGGGTGCAAGATACAAAAGGATGTGTGCAAGATATAAATGGGTGGGTGCAAGATATAAACGGGCGGGTGCACGATAAAACACACTGGCAGTTCTCAAACAGCTATTTCTCGGTACTGAAGAGAGTGTCTTATTCTGACCTGAAGCCTTAAATTCAGGACTACGCATACATCAATTGGATCTAACTTATCTCTAATATGCAATGGCATCTATTTCCGCACAAATAACACTGTCTAGTTCATCTGTGACTATACCATGCGAACAGAAAGCGTTATACGACATAAATGTCACATTGTGAACGTCGCTGCCAAGAAGTTTTTTCTTGCACAAGCACCTTCTAGCAAGTCTGGGCATTCGAATACGTATAGCCTTTACGGGCTAACGAGCTTCATGTTCAAGCGACAAACGATGACAACCATGAGTCAAGTAAGGCATCGCATGTTGCTGTATCAAGAATCCATACCCAGTCAGTGACCATGAGAAATCGCCGGAGGTATCATCGACCCGTTCCATGTCGTCCACCAAACACCAACATACTAGACTCGTGTACAGCAGAAGCAAGCTCGGATCTAGCAAGATGCCTGCGTAGGACGTGATAAGAGAGGCTCAGCCGAGCATTCAGAACGGCCCGAACCGTAGAGGGAAGACGCGATGCGTCTCATAGTATATAAAACTAGCAGTATACATATGTTTGTAGCAAATTGGGGTTATATATCCGCATGTCATTCACACTCAGTCGAAATGTTGTAAATCAGCTGCGCTTTATCTGGTTAGAGTCTCAGCAGGACAAAAGAATGGTTATAGAAAATCTGGATGATTGGAATTATTGACCAGAATTTTAAACCCTCCGAATCAATGGGTTTACCAACCGCAAAGTGGCCAAATAAAGAACATGAGAATAATATGCACCAGACATAACTCTGCTTGTAAGTCGTAATCCAGCCCAGATGAGTGGCCACAGCACGCGAACACACCACATGTGCCTGCAATCGTGGTGAAATTTCTACCAAACGCCTTCACCAGAGTATGTAGACGCACTTTGATGTACCTTAAAAGATATGTCCGTTAGCCACATGCATATAGATATAAATTTGACAACTTCCGAAGCTCACAGAAACTATCCTTACCTTCATCTACGTATATTGACGAAACCAGCAAGCCCAAAGCAGCGGATAAAGAGCAACCAATGAAAAGCCCCGAGGATGCCGACACTTCACAGTGCGTGAATAGAAATACTAGCACGCAGACGGACGCTACGCAGCTACAGATACTGCCTCCTAAGATGACGGTCTAGCATTTGCATAATATGACAACATGAGTAACGAAAGCCAAATACTTAATATGAGTGTGGTGAGTTCGATCAATAGAAAGAAACCGGCATCAATATAAGCGAAAAGATCTACTATGGTCTGATCGCGCTGTGCTGCATTTTACAGGAAAAGACATAGCAGGTGAATAGGTATTCGATGAAATCGCAACGCCTCTATACTCGATTGCATATATCAGAAAATTCGATATGAACGAGTAAAAAGAGTGTACATAGGCACTTCACAGACGTATTTTAACTAGACAATGAACAGTCGTTGTTGAGTGACAACGGCGGTCGAAGTTAGTAGCCGTAAGAGAATCAACTCACTTGCACCTCATATACTGTGTTCATACACTAGCATACCTTAGCCACGCCTTCCGTTTCCTCGTGATCCATCATCTCGAATAGTTTCAGCGAAATCATGTGTGCAGCGATAACAAACAACAGAGCCTCCAGTGGGAACACTGCATTCAACCCTGTTGCCAAAAAGGTCAGCAGAATTGAAGGTATGTAAGGAGACAGATATGTCACCACGGCAAGCGTCGGCGTCTGGAGATAATCTACAAAAGGGGCCTGTTCAATCGAAAAATGGAATACGATGTGGGTATCAAAAGGTGCCATGGTATAGCAATGGAAGTGCACCTGTGTGTACATACATGCACATATGCGTGCCAGTGCATGCGATACAGTCGGATGAGAACATATGACGCATAAGTCTAACACCAATATGAGATAGGCAGAAGCGTATATATATGTGTGTGTGTGTGTGTGTGTGTGTGTGTGTGTGTGTGTGTGTGTGTGTGTGTGTGTGTGTGTGTGTGTGTGTGTGTGTGTGTGTGTGTGTGTGTGTGTGTGTGTGTGTGTGTGTGTGTGTGTGTGTGTGTGTGTGTGTGTGTGTGTGTGTGTGTGTGTGTGTGTGTGTGTGTGTGTGTGTGTGTGTGTGTGTGTGTGTGTGTGTGTGTGTGTGTGTGTGTGTGTGTGTGTGTGTGTGTGTGTGTAGTAGTAGTAGTAGTGTGTGTGTGTGTGTGTGTGTGTGTGTGTGTGTGTGTGTGTGTAGTAGTAGTAGTATAGTAGTATAGTATAGTATA
>NW_014040134.1:31998-36998 GCF_001186125.1 Sphaeroforma arctica JP610 | reverse complement strand
GCTAACAACTTCACTTCGCTGGACACTAGCGCAACACTATAGCGCTAATGTATAGAATTGATGGGGCTTACCTGTGCTTTCGGTACGGTTCGCATCAGCCCCAACAGCACCAGTTTGCTGATCAACAATGCCATAGTAAACTGCAAGAAGCCTTCTTCATCACCGTATATAAAGGCAAGCGGCATGCCTACGAACGTCGCAAGTAGCATGAAGTTGTTCAGGATTATCCATAGGACGCCGATTAAGAACAACATACTGCTTCTGAATTTTAACACTTGTGGGGACTATTTGTATACGGGAATATGTGTATTTAGAGTGTTTCTCTCTTCGCTTCGGAGTTTATGTTGAAAATTGTATGTTTATCTCTGTGAATCGTTAACCCTACAACTGTTGTAAATAGCAGTGTTCAAAATACACCAAACTCCAAGACAATTGCATCTACGAATGCTCGAGTTCGATACGTATGAATCTGCGTTTTGTATTGCGGATGTCTGTCGATATCGTGCTGTTGAATCGTATCGCCATGATACACCCTACCAAACTATTGAAGGCCCCACTTACTATTAAACAGCTGTACTACACACCCACCTATCTGCAATCCTTACCAATCCTTGTGACGTGTGTTTGCAATGCAATTTTCTATACGAGATAAACATAAATAGTGTATTTATGCATAGCCTTCTGAAAATTAAACAAGAAAAGCATTGTCCACATTTGTCTATATCTCACAAAAGCGCGGGGGGAATGCCACAGACCCAATCTGAAATGCCTTAAATACATAGCCATATTTGGGAGCAAATATTTCATATTGGAATGCAGCACGCTGAACTTCACGTATTGTACAAGCGTTCTCAGCGTACAGGGCATGGCCGTGACAAAAAAAGAAATACAAAAATGGGTACGCGAATGCGGTGAACAGACGAGTTAAGAATAGGATTATTATTTATCGATTATTTATTACGGATATCTATTGACAAAGCAACAGGAAGTACTGTCGAAGACTCGAAGCCTGTGTAACACCCACTGGGTTGCTAAGCGATTGAACTAGATTTGATTATACCTATAGAAAGTGTGGCTGACCAATATGTGATGCCGCCAGCAAATCCTTTTCATATCGAATTTTTAAAATGTTATAAAACATGATGCGACCTGTTAGTGCGTTTGATTTTTGTCTGTTGATCGATATTACTAAGTTCTCCTTGGGTTGTAGGCTTGTAGTTCCTCTCGAGTTCTAGACGAGTAAACGGCACAACTCAACAAAGGGAACTTTGTAATGACAGTCATACAGTATGCTGTTGCAAGCCTGCTCGTGACACTGGTAGCTGCCATGCCTTCTATGCCCGCCGATTCGCCTGCTGTCTCTGTGTTCGAAAGAGTGGACTATCATGATACAGAATATACCGATAGTGGCATCAACAATGACGTTGAATACCAGAAGCTTTTGACTGTATTGGCGGAGTTCAAGAGCGAACTAGCTGAAAATTCTATCGACCATCTGTATCGAGCAACGAGGGATGATGTATATGATCGTGTTTTTGACAGTTCTGACTATAATACTGAAAGTGTAGAAGGTGACCAAGATACTAAACTTCAAACAAGTAACAAAAGACAGACACCAGTGTTCCAGACATTCCAGAGTAGGTTGAGCACATTCCAAGTCTCAGACTTTGTCTTCGACTATTGTCAGTTACCCAACACCGGCACAGGCAACGGTGGAACGATCCAGCCCATTGAGTTAGCAGCGCACCCGGCACTTGTCCTAGCAAATATGGCTCAAACCAAGTTCACCATAGAACCATGCGGGATAAACCTCCCGCATATACACCCCAGAGCCACCGAGCTCGTATATATGGTATCTGGCGCAGTTACAGTGGGCTTTGTAGGTGAGAATGGAGGCGGGGCTATCATGAACAACTTATCTGCAGACATGAGCACATTTTTCCCGCAAGGACTTATACATTTCCAGCAAAATATGGAGTGCGAACCGGCAGTGTTTGTGTCGAGTTTGAATGGTGTTGATCCAGGTACCATCACACTACCAGAACAGCTCTTCGCGCTGCCGACGGAGGCGTTGTCAGCGGCTTTTGGCCAAAGTGAAGCTGCAATCAATCTAATTCGCAATGTATTGCCCATGAGTATAGCTAGATCAGATTGCTTGGCGCGGTGCAGAATAGCTGAGCCACATTAGGCAGTCTCGCGTGGAAAGTTTTCTCCCACTGCTTGCGAATAGTTTTGTGAGCTTGAAATCAATTTGGAAGACAATTTTTGGTCGATTTGGCCCACTCTATTCTTTCTATTAGTTATAAACTATGCGGTCTTTGCTGCGGTACACGCTGCAGGTGCTGTTCTGAATTATCATAACCCGAAAGGTTTTGGGAGAGCCTAGAGAGGCACTCGATGTATTAAAACTTGAATAAAGAATTTGTTTGTATGGTTTTCAGGCGTGTCGCATATCGAACTTCGACGTGGATAAACGTATTTGAAACATGTTTGAGCGCGCGTAGCTGTGTGTATATGTTCACATTATGCAGCCTTGTCTTCGTTACCTGTTCGGACGGCTTGAGATTGTCTGTTGAGATAGGGTTGTACGTCAGGGCAAACAAATGAAAAATAAGCATATGATACACGTAGCTACAGTTGTTTGCACGTCCGTGACTGGGCATCTATAGTTCAATATGCACTGCTGTCTACATAAGTGGTTGTACTAATTTCGTATTGGTTCATTGCATTAACTTGAAAACCTATCTGCTTGGCATAAAGTTATAAATTTCTTGAATTTCCTCGTTGAGTCGTTTTTTTGCCTATAGCATCTTACCCCACGGAGCGTCTAGCCTTATGCGAATTGCCTACGCATAGAATTTCGTTACAATACAAATCGTACGAGCCGATGAGGCAACTCAATACAAGCATGTAAATCTCGAACGCAACCCTTTTCGAATCCTCAACTAGGTATGCAAGCCAGAATACGTGTCAAGTGTACCTACGGTTTTAAAGAACGCTCTGTAGATTGATCGTCTGTATGCGTTTCGCAAAGTGATTGGCATCAACTATCAGCTCGCCTTACTTGAGATTCATCTTTCGTGATACTCATTCATCGTAACCGTCAACAGCACAACAGCCACGGGTCAGAATTGACTAATAATGTTTAAGAGTGTGTGTGCAAGCACTTACTCGAGCGCAAATGCGTGCACACATTTAGTCGTGTGCTCGAACGTAGTTGTAGCTTCGTATTAATTGTGTACATGTATGTTGTTGTAAGATCGTATGTAGTTGCGACTCCACGCATACTTGTGTTTAAGTCTGCAGTAGATATATATGTCATAGCAACGGTTGGTTATGTGACCAAGCACAAATCCGTTACAGGCGTGGCCCGGCAGACATACCATCGGCAGAGATATATCTGCACGATCACACCGGTATGCCTATGTCTCCGCATACCCACATGGCTGCAATGGCTGACCGTACACTGCTCAAGAACGGTGTTCTCTCTGACATACTTGTGTTTGTATGGGCTAAAGAGATGGAACTGTGCACTCTGGATGACGGTGACAAATCGACACACTGAACATCTCTGCGCAACGTGCACCATGATCATTGCCATGTGCGAGAGGGATTGGTTTTGCTTGTGTGTTAGTGAATGATGGACATTTACCTAGTCAGTGCTGCTCACGCATTGCGTCTCACTGGATCAGACGTCTCTTCTGCCGTGTATAAGTTAGAGCAGCACAAGCTTCGCCTTGTTGGTTTTATGCCACACAACGGATGGCATGGTATGGTCTGTACGTGATTGTACCCATTGGTGTGTGTGTGTGTGGCTTATCGTTCCTCTTCTTTCTTCTCGGCATTGTGTTGAAAAGTAGGCGGACTCACATAAGACAACGGAGCTGTCGAAGTCCGTATTGGGAACTTGGCTTTCAAGCGCTCGAGTATCCACTCTTCCTTCTTTTGCATCTGTGTGTATTGCCGTTGTCACAGAAAGGTTTGGCTATGAGTACACCCAAGGAACCCTATGAACATACATAATGGTGTGCAAACACGAAATCAGCAACTTCGAGTGCGTGAGAGGGCCAGAGGGCTCAAAGCCTACTGAACGACAAGGTGTAACTGAAATTGTAGTTGACGCATACTTATTCTACTTGATACTATATCTGTCAGCCACGTAGCACATGTATACATGTATGTATCTATCTATCTATCTATGTATATATTCATGTATCTATGTATCTATATATCTATCTATATATCTACCTGTCTACGTATGTATGTAATACTCGTAGCTCGGGCATCACAAGTATGCGAACCGCTCCGCAGAAAGATACAATATATGTCATTTGCAAAGGTCTGAATTTTCGAAGAGCAATAGACGGATTAAATTAAGCATGAAAGTACTACAAGAAATCTATACACCGAATAAACCACAAGCTGGGGGGAGCTGAACGATTGAGAAGTATTGTGGCTATATGCGACACCCTTTTGCACAAGCCTCGGTCATTCCGAGATATTAAAGAGGGCCATGTGCATTTCAGAGAACCAAGAACTTACTAAATCTACTCAGAACACTTCCAACCTGCAGCACCGCACAAAATCAAACCACGGAACTATAACTCGGCTGATTAAGCGTTAATGCGCACCACATACACACACACCTCGGCCCACTCCTCGTCTGTATCGTGTCGGTAGCCCACGCAGTGGCACATGCCGTGGGTGAGCTGGCCGATGGTGTGTAGTGAAAATTATGAGTGAACTTACAGAACCAGCTTCTATGGATGGCATGATGGCAACTACAGAACAAGCTTCTATGGATGGCATGATGGCAACAACAGAACATGCTTCTATGGATGGCATGATGAAAACTACAGAACAAGCTTCAATGGATGGCATGATGGCAACAACAGAACATGCTTCTATGGTTGGCAAGAGTGCAACTACAGAACAAGCTTCTATGGATGGCATGATGGCAACTACAGAACAAGCTTCTATGGATGGCATGAGTGCAACTG
>NW_014040134.1:13443-27479 GCF_001186125.1 Sphaeroforma arctica JP610 | reverse complement strand
ATATATATATATATATATATATATATATATATTTATATATATATATATATATCCTCATAAAAACTTAATGGCAAATAATTATTTATACGTCTCTATCACCATGTGTTTGCGTTTGTGGTCGAGTCTGTGAGGGTGTAGGACATGGGTGCAACCATTTCCGAAACGACACCTAGCAAAGCTCTGATTTCCTTCCCGATTAGTTTGAGTTGTTTGCGGTCGATCGAGCCACAATTTTCAGGCCGGCCAAGAATCCTCACGCACATATTGAGTCTGTTTTAAGTGCAACAGCATTCGCGGTCTGAGCTGTCTCCTATTCCAGCTGAACCTTGAACGAGATGCCTCTGTTATAGACAAGGTAATATATAAAGCTACATATAATTTTCTGATACTACTCTGATACTACACATGGATATTTACTTTTTACATTGAATAGCCGTCTGAAATTGACACTTGAAATTAAGAACTTTTATTGTGAATATAAATATTGTTTTTAAACATCTTGTGTGTACCTCACGGTTAGGAAAGTGGTTACTCCGTTAGATTGCTAATCTAATGCCCTCTGGGCGCGTGCGTTCGAATCGCGCACCGTGTGTTTTTTTTAACTTTCTTTTGTTCATGTATATAATCACTTGTGTTTGTACAAATGGACTTATCAGCTTCCGACCTTACATCATAAAAACCATGTACTGGTGGTAAAATTTTGCAGGAATCAAGCAACGCGATAAGTTGGAGCTTCGCATCGTATAAACGCGCGGGACGATAGACATAGCCTTGTCAGACCATATGCAGTATCGTCATATGTCTATATATTTTTAATTGTACCTTCTACTATGGATATGGGCCTTAAAAAGCCAAAGACATAGTTATTTAGAATCTACTTTTGTTACAGTACAATACTACTGTGTTCTCATATCAAAATACAAGCTACCCAAGTACCCAAACACAAGACTACAAAGCATGTGAGCAAATATTATGGCTTACAAGATCAGTCACCAAAATCTTGAGTGTACGCTATGAGACCGGTATAAGTCGGAGATGTGAAGTGTCAGCTTCAATCTACATTTTGAACGTGCGGAGACGCACACACCAAGAGCTAACCGCAACGCCGAGGAAGGTCATCTAGACTATACCGCGAACCCCTCTTAGACGTCGATCGTAGAACTGACATACACTACGTCAGTGATAGAACAATTGACTTCGGCGACGAATGAATGTACAACTGCTTACCCATGTTAACGACAGAATAGAACGGCTTATGTCACAGTAACCCATATAGGCAACTACCGGGTTCTAATTAGACAAATTAATGATTGTTGTCAATAGCGACAATATGTCTACTGTGGGTAGCAAGATGATACTGTGGATACGAAAATTGCACTGCTGCTACACAGCACGGACAAATGTTGATAGACGAAACTTGCTTTTATTTTCATGTTGATGTTAGTACAACACGACATACATACATAGTCAAAAGAGATGTGCTGTCGTTGAGCACAATATGGTACTTTGTAGAATATGGAGAGTAGCTGAAAGATACAAGAGAATAGGAATATAATAGACCTCTTCTCAAGTACGGTTATCTCAGCTAGGAAAAGTCCTTAGTTTGAGAGAACCGAACTGAGTCCTTATTTGTGTTTTCACTAGACTCGGGATTTACTTGAGTGTTTCTCATACACGCGGGAGTCCCGGTATATCTTACCGGTTCTGCCGCTAATATTTCTGATGACTCTAATGTCAGAAATATTACAATCCTAATTCCAAAACTCAGTATTGCTGATTCTGGGTTTTGGGATTGTAGTCTCTCAAATGATGAACGGAAAGATTGTTAACACAGTAAAGTACAGTAGAAATAGATACGGCATGGATAAACTAGAAACTGCGGTCGATTTCATGCTATCGGATGAAAATGTGATATTTACATCCTGGAGCACCAAAAAGTCAAGAATAGGCGATGATGAAACTATCACATTACCAGAATTAACTTGAAGGAAGCCGGCTCAAGTAATGTACAAGGATCATAGCGTGCCTGTGGATGACGATGATCACTTTGGAAAAGCTATGAAGATTCTGCTCGCAATCACTAAAACCGATGAGAAGCTCCTTATATAGCTGAATGCTTAGTTACTGATGTAATCGATACCATGCAAACAATATTGTAGGTTTTCTCAGAGAACCAGGCTGAAAAGAGACGTCTGGAGAACAAAGACTTCTGTTATACAACAGCTGGACCACCACGTTGTACTTGAGGATGACATAAATACACATGGTTTAGATTATGCTTTGCGAGAGCCTGATGATGACGCTGCTATCCCTGGGTGATATCCGAAACTAAGAACACGGTACAAAATAAAAGGTATGGCGATTCCGATGTATGAGACATGGGAGGTCTTAGAAATTTGTAGAGACAAACTTGCAATATACTCAGGTCATCGCATACGTGTTAAAAATCAGCAGCATCACTATAATGTAATGCTCAAGGATACGGCTAAGAGTTGTATCGAAAAGAGAGGCAGCACAGGCTTGTTTCCCTTAATCGATTGGAAAACAAAGTTCGATCCTGTGTCGTCAAGAGAGACGACCCATGAACACTATGGCCAGAGAGGCATGGGGTGACATGAATGCATGTCCATGTACTTTGTGTACAAGGAGGTTACTGAGGTTGGAGATGACAAAATTGCTAATATGAAGGGCGAAGCTGTACGCCATACTCTTTATGAAGATCATATCTTAGAGGGGTATAATAGACAAAAACACATCCTGTCTCTGTAGTATGATAGAAAATATTTGAATGCAGTTGATGAGAAGCGCCCATACATAGAGACAACTGTGCTTGTGTCAGATAATGCCGGATACTATAGATACAAGGAAGGAGCTGCTGATATTCCTTGGAGTACTGAATCTGAGTTGCCTTTTCGAAATCATTCGATACATCCACACCGAGACCCAGAATGGGAAGGGATTGATTGACGCTCACTTGGCACGAGGTGGCGGCCACGTTGGTAGTTTCATGAGATGTTCTAAATAAAATAGGATTAAGAAATTTACAGGAACTGCTGATATTCCTTGGAGTGTTGAAAATGAGTTGCATTATCAAAATTATTCGATACATCCACACCGAGACCCAGGATGGAAAATTGACGCTCAGTTGGCACGAGGTGGCGGCCACGTTGGTAGTTTCATGAGATGTTCTAAATAAAACAGGATTAAGAAAATTACACCATCTCAGAACCTAGCTGCAGCTTTAGCTGGGAAGGGCATCCCTACCTTCTTTTTCCAGCTTGTCGCTGTTGATCGGGGTGGTGAATTTCAGTTGTTTATTGATAGAATCAAAATACTTACCGATGCCATCTTCAAGTACTTCAGGAGGGCAGTTGCTGTCGACTTTCATGGTCTTGATTGCCCGCTGTTTGGATATGAACGTTGAGACCTAGAGAAACGTTTAGAGAGTTATACAACACTATCAGCATGTGTTTGCTTATTCTGGTGTGAGTGATGGCTTATTGATTAGAGTATCGTTTAAGGATGATACATTGTATCGTGAAAGAGTTATCAGATTCGCATAGAAGTAGTACGGATGCTCAGATCGAGCAAGGTAAGTATTGGTGCGAAGAGCAGTAATGAAGACATGTGTGTAAAGGTGGACAACAATTTTACCGCTAATGAGGCAGAATATGTTCATAGCTCCGTTTCTGATGAGGTTGGGTCAAAGAGAAAGGAAGCAAACAGCGACTTGAAGGGGGGTGATGATCATAAGGCTGAGACTGAGAATAAGGAACATGATTATATTCTAGAATCTATGGATGTCGGGGACATAAACAACACTGAAATAGTGATATATATTGAACCCGAACTGAATGAAGACATTGTTATCAAACCTTTAGATGATTTTCCGAAGAGCTTGAGGGATACGAGCCAGGCGATCCAGATAATGAAGTCAACCGATTATCCAATAGGGAAATCAAGGATGTAATTAAGCAGTCTAAGTTAGAACCCATTCTCGACCCTCGAAATCAAACACGCTTGCAAAGCACAGAAAGTGAGTACTCTGGCGTAGCTTAATGCTAAGGCATGCTTGCTTGCGCATTACGTAGTGCAAATACATTGATATCGTCGCATGCTATCAAGGTGCGCAACGGGAGCGATGTGTTTCAGGAGGTGAGCTTTGCAGCCTCATTTCATCCCCCAAACTGATCCAAGGGCGGGCTAGACACAACCCTTTTGGTCAACAATATGGTCGATCATTTATCAAACTGATCCAAGGGCGGACTAGACACAACCCTTTTGGTCAACAATTTGGTCGATCCTTTATGAAGTATGTTCTGGATATGAAGGAAATATTTGAAAAGGGTGCGATTGACCTCGCAGTTAATTAAAGCTCTGTTGAAGCTAATGTCTCCGGGTCTATATCCTTTATCAGGAGAGATTGATTTACGTTCGCAGATCTCGGCCTTGATGCAGGCAAAGAAAAGTGAAGTATCGAAACGTAACTGAAAAATGCCTGGGTCCAGCAGCAACGGCTTGACGAAGCGCAAGCCAGGGCAAGAGGCTAGGTTTATGTACCTCCTGAAAAACAGAAACGCGTAAGACAATAGATACTTTCCAAAAAGGTACCAGGAATTCATAACGAACATGGTGAAAGATGATCTGAATATCAAACGGCAGACGGCTGTACCGGTGCTATTTAGCGCAATATCTGCTAAAGAGAAGAAGGATCTCTCTCCGAAGACTTCCCAAAAAAACGACAGGATCAAACCGAACTCTTTTGCTATAAAACTAAAGCGAAGAAGGCAGAAATTAGGGGAAGATTTAATCATCTTTGATTTATAACAATAGATCTTACACGACGTTTTTATAGTCCACACTTTCACTTATATGACCACTACTGCTTCGTAATTCACTGCGAGTCGTTATTTTTGAGTTTAGAGTGGTTCTAGGTTCTTAGCTTGCGTATAGGGACCCACCATTGGTGCCATTATTGTGACTTTATTGTTCTACAGGTGGCAACTTCGTAGCTAACTTTTGAGATATTAATACTACGGATTTGGCTCCAACGGACAAACTAGTCACACGTACTGGCTCGATGCGTCTGCGGTGAGAAAATAGACATTGGCACCAAAGCATATTTGATTGAATTGTCTTTGCCCCGAAAGTTGGGTCAATTTGTTCCCGTTGATATCCGATTTTTTTTTGAATAAATTTTATTATCTCTATAGGTATAACTAAAATTCCCCTTGAAACTATGTATGCCTTTATTGAAAGTCGTTTTGTGAGTGTTGCAGGCCTTTTGTTCGTATATTTATATTAACATAGGTGATCGAAACATATCTTGTGCCAGGTGGTGCCGTAGAGAGCACTGATAAAAAGAATGTTAATGGGGACTAGTTGTTATCGAGTACTCAGCATATCTGTATATGCCGAGACACGCGCTAGTAAAATACAAAATTACCGCAGATTTTAATATGCTATCTATATTTTATCATCTTGTTTCTGGAATGACATCAGAATTCGTCAGGAATTCTTTACTGATGTCATTCCATCACAAGACACTTCTCTTGATTTTTTACTAGGGTATGAAAGCGAGGGAACAGAAGGTCCTTCGTACCATCTGTTCCCTTCAAGCTAAAGTCGTGAGCTGTAACTTTACAACCCCACCGACAGATCACATCGTGTATTATGGCGGAACAGAATCTTAGAAATATCATTCAACAACAACAGGAACTATTGGGGAACTTGCAGGCACAAGCGTGCAGCTGCAAAATCAGATTAACGGTATATAACAGGACCCTACAACAGCGGTAATACGCCAGGTCGTTCGGGAACGTGGGGTACTTGGTGCCAGACCCTGACCACCCGAGTAGTTTGATGAATTTTCAGACATCGCCTACAATTAACAATAATCAGGCGTTCGCCCTTTGGTTCCAAGCACGAGTAGCACCTCAGTCTGAGGTATCTACAGGGGAACCACTCGAGCTCTTCTCATCACTTTTCTGCCAGAACGTGGACTTCCCAGACGGCCTCCGAAGCCGACCCTGTGTGCTGCCTACCTGGTACGAGAGAGAACCAATTCCGGTTCAGAAGGAGCTTTTAGATCACATCACGCACTACAACTGGTTGCTAAAAGGCTTAAATCAGTCGGCAGTGGCGAGCACAACTACTGAGGAGCAGCTGTCAGCTCTCCAAGGAGCAGTCTGTGAACTCATCACAGATATTATACATATTTGCGAATCCAAATATATTCGAATTAAAGAAGGTTCTGCGGTTGCAACACTCGTCGAGAATAAGCATCGGGCTACACACGGTATCACAGGAAATTATGCCGATATTTATACTTTTAAAGCAGTCTTACAGAAGAAGCAGGAATTTGCACTCATCAAGGGCACAGCTCGAAAAGATTGGCCGGACAACAAAGAAAATCGTCCCTACGATCCAGAAAAACCAATTTACAACAATAACAAGCGAGGGGGACGGGGCAATAGAGGCCCCCAGCCCAAAGGGGGTAACAATTCACCACCTCTCTCACAAACAGCCTCCCTATAAGTACTACACTTTCGATGGTCGATGTGTGTCCCTACATCCAATACACACAACGCCCAACGGTTACCTCCTTTATTTGAGTCGGTCAAATCTAACATCAAAGCTTGGAGAAAGGCTGGCGCCTCTATAGAGGTGATAAAATGGACCCATTGTGGAGTAGAGATCCCGTGGGGGCAAAATGGTCCGCCCAAGCCGACCAAGCAGGGTTGGTTCATCGACATCAAGGAAGTCAGCGACGACGTCACACAGACAGAATACGACCGCCTGGTAGACGCAGGTTATATGCGTCAAATCACAGAGAGCGAAGCTTTCTGCGTTCACGACGCATTTGCCGTGAAGAAATCCGACGCCTCTCGAGTCAGAATAATAATGAACCCTGCTCTGATAAACCAAGTAGCCGAAGTACCGAAATTCAAAATGGAGGGTCTCGAGCTCTTGGCATCGACGGCGAGACCTACGGACCACCTAATGTCAGCGGACTTTCGCGACGGGGGTTTTGCCCTCAGAGTTCGAGACCCGAAGTGGTGCCAGATCCGGAGGCCAAATGGTCAGCTTTACGAATATCTAGCCTTGCCCATGGGGGCCACCTTCAGCCCACGGTGCTTCTCCAAACTGGTGGATGTTTTCCGGAAGATCGTGCGACAGAGGGGCATCAGGATTTTTATATATGCGGACGACCTCTTGCTGATGGCACACAGGTCTTGAATAATCCACTATCACAACCAAATAGACCAGAGAGTCAACTGACTAGGTCTTCGGTTAGCGCCAGAAAAATACCATTGGATGATCCCAATGAGGCGCCTAGACCATCTTGGGATCCATATCGATCCCACCACGGGCAAGTATCATCTCACCGAATCCTTTCAATTGAAGCTTCGGATCGAATCTTGACATTTGCAAACCAATTTGGTGAGCGAGCAACGATACTTCAGTCTCAAAGCCTGGCAACGCTACCTAGGCCTCGTCCAATGGGCTACGTTCGTAACCCCAAAGGTACGACCCTACCTGGTAGACCTTCGACGACAGGGACGGGCTACCCCAGCACACAAGTCGGAGCGGACTCCACTTTCAACCCGTTTGCGTCTTTCAGGCGCCGCAATGAAGTAACTGGAGAAAATGGTTTACGTGTTGGACAATCACCAACCGCGCGACATCTTCCCACACCTTCCGATGGACCATACTCTGACATCCGATGCGTCGAAGATAGGTGGTGGTGGTACCCTAACTGTCGAAGCGCGAACGCGGACCACTGCATGGAAATGGCTACCGCACATGGTCACATGGCCTATCGCAGTACTGGGGCTGCGTTTGATTGTACGCTGCCTATAGCACTTTTGGACACATGCACTTCTATCACTACGAACTCCAATTTTAGTGATGGCGGATTCAACAACAGCTTTGGCGGCGCGTCAGTCCTCCGGTTATCTAATGACTCAGGAGTTGCTCAACCTGGCTTTCACCGTTCACCGTCTGCATGCAGTGTGGTCAGTCGCACTAGCGTATCTCCCGGGGGCTCTGAATCACGCTGCGGATTTCCTATCACGCATGGGCAGTCTGCTGAAATATGCATGGACGATTCATCCGAGAGTACCACATGAACTTTACAGCATGTGGGCGTTACGGCTGAAGGAACAGCCCAAGGATATCTTTCCACAGGACTATTACCGCAACCTCGCACACCACCCGGGGATAGCTCAAGTCCACGCATTCCACAGGCGATGGGACAAGGAAGTGTGCCTACTCATGCCGCCGGAGCCGATGATCACGGACACGCTTCTTCGATTGATAGCACAACGAACCACGGCGGTTCTAATATGCCCACTGTGGGTGCGCACACCTTGGTGGCCCGTACTCATGCAGAACGCCCTCGACATGCATACGCTCGCGTCTGGTGAGGTTCATTGTCCCGTCGACGTGGCCGAGTACTTAGGCGCAAGTCAACCACCATGGCGGTTTGTTGCGGTGCTCGTCGTCCCGCCACCCTTGCTGGACTAGACGTGTCATCGTATGAAGCATGGTTTAACCTCAATGGCATAACAGATGGCACAGCTCGTCAATACGATATCAAGATCAATCGATAGAAGCGTATTGCTCCTGCACTCTTGTTACCAGTGGATTACCCCCCTGCCACTCGGTCGGCAGCTATCAAGTATTTGGTTCATCTCATGCTGAACACGAACATGAACCCACGACAGACACATACTGTCAGTGCCGCTATGATCAAATGGAGTAAGGCGCTCAACCACGAATCTTCATCGATGAGTGTTCACCACCGACATATGGAAGGAATTTTAAACGGCGTACAAGTCCATCTACATACTGGAGGGCCGAACACAACCGGCGGCTGAGCTGAGCTTTGAATACGCAGGTTGGGTGTATACGGTATTCCGTTCTGCGCAGGTACCTTTACATTGGAAGGCGCTGATAGTATACTTCTTCCTCGTTGGACCTCGCATATCATCGATGAATCTATTTTGTCCGGTCCATGTCGCCTTTAGTCCTGCTGATCGCATGATACACACGACGCTTGTCGGACGCAAACGGTTCAATCGTACGTACGATGCTTTTGCATCCCATGGTCGACAGGTTAACACAGAAGTTTTTGCGTTCCTCCAGGCTAACCTTAAAAGTTAAAGATGCCCCGGATTTCATGGGAAGGCAATACTTTACTTGTGGGTCAGCTCAGCCTTCACGGGCTCTGGATACCATTGACGAAATCTCCAATTCTCCAGTGCAACGACGGTTGTTTTGGGTAGACCTGACTCAGAATTTTCTCCTTGCAGGTATCCCCAGCAAACTGATATCACCATTGACATCCCACGGCTTTCGTCGAGGCTTCGTGGCCAGTGCGTTAGCATTGGGGGCATCACACAACGGTATCAGTACGGTGCTTGGGATCGCCGAGGGGTCCGTAAAGTCGTGTGTGCGGGATATTATCCCCACACATGCAGACAGCTTCTTCAACGCGGACCTCGCTCCTCCGGGCACTACGGTGACTGGAAGTACAACAACATAAATTACCGCAGATTTTAGGATTAAGAACAAGAAGCTTTCATTACATGTGGGCTTCCATACGTAATGACATAGCATAATTCTTTAGCTCAATCAAGGGATTTATCCGATTATATGAGTACGATAAAGCACTTTTGTATCAGATTCGCAAATCTTCTAAAGAAGTGTACAAGTGAACAGAGGCAGTCTGAAGTAGATATATAAAACACTTCGGTGAAAGACTCGCAGAATTTCTACTGCCCTTAACATGGAAATATTGCTGCACTACTTCACACAACACAGAGCAATGTTCGGCATTGAACCGAAAGCAAGAGAATGAATTTAAGGGTGAAGACTCCAAATTTCACTGCAAACATCACGGCAAGAGCAAGTTACACAATACCGCAGATTGCAGGATGAAGAAACAGATGCCACACAACAGCAGCAATCATAAATCTCTGCACAATATTCGGGCTGATGAATGCTTACGGTGTATGGGGTGACATAGCAGGTCACAGTGCACGGAAGATAACATGATTTCGGAATTACAAGTCAGCGCTAAGGAAATACCTGACAAAATCTCGCAGCCTTGCCCGAGATGTAATGGAAAGCATTTCACTCGAAATTGTCCCATGACTAACGAAAGCACGAGGGGTGAATATGAGGTCAGAGTTAATAAATGCTCAGAAGGGTAGACGAGTCTAAATAAGGTCAAGGAATGTATTTCAAATGAACCACGTGAGATCAAAGGCAGAGAAAACATACTAAATCTCCTGAATGTTCGCAACAACGACAAGGACAACACGTCGAAAGTTATATTCAGATTATGAAATAATGCGAGGGAGACATCGATAAATCACGTTGGCAGCAATGGCAATTGTTCCCTGAAGTACGTTACTACGGAGACCAGAGAATTAAATTGGATTGCCTGCTCGATGAAGGTGCACAGATATCGGTCATCTTAAAGGAAGCAACCCATCAGTTGAAAAGGGTACATTCATCAACCATTGTCAGTGTCCATCCCTCACCCACGAACAAGCATCGTATTACAAAGCCATTTTACATTTTGGAGTACAAGGATGACATTTCAACACAAGTTCAGTGTGTTCCAAAGAATACCATCTGAAGGAGCAGATTTGATTCTTGGAATGGCATTGTTATATTCATTCTGTCATTGAAGATATAGAGTCAGGAATGAATTCCGTATGAATGACGGAAAAGTACTGAAATTTTAAGGCAATATCGAGAAGAACCAAGGATGGTAAAGATTGTGGATCAAAGCACGAGGGATGAATATGAGGTCAGAATTGTTGGCTGTCAAGTGATTCCCAGGAATTCAGTCAAGATCATACAACTGGGAGAGAATGGTTTGAAGAAAGCTCTACCGCTATCGATGTTCACCCCAAAAGATGAAGACAAGATCATTCATAGCTGCGGTCAAGGGATCAAGAAATATACAAAAAGGTCGATTTCGAGCCCTGATTACTAGCATGTCTATTGATGTATTAGAATTGTATAACGCCGTGACTGTACGATTCACGAGTCAGAAGGAGGTTCTGCACATAGAGGGAAAGATAGTCGATCTCGCAATCGCGAAAGAAGAGATGAAGGTTGATGTTGATTAATACCAACTTATAGAAGAGGAGAAATTTAAACTACTGCCATATGAGTATCAACACCTTGGTAGTCTACCAAAAGAAGATCGTGAGAAGGTTGAGCGATACTTATAGCACACATCGATCTATTCGACCACGGGCCTGATGATGATAGATTCATGCGGATTCTCATAGCACACACCGATCTATTCAACCACGGGTCTGATGATAATAGATTCATGAGTATTAATCCAGTGCGTTTATATATATATTAAGAACGAGGAACCTACATATATTAAGCAATACACTCTATCGATAATACAGCAAGAGGCATACAAAGAGCTAGCAAAGAATCTTTTGGAAGGAAAGCATTCTCCAATATTCAAACTAGGAGTGTAATTCGCCCTGCCAAATCATACCGAAGAAGAATGGCAAGTGGAGCTTAATTAAGACGTGAGAGCAATTAATGAAGCTCTGGTATAAAAAGATTGGCCGCTTACCTCTATCGAGTTGCAGGCTGCAAATACTTCACCGCTTGGGAAGTGAAAGATGGCTACTTTCGTACGAAATTTTCTGGCTTTCTCTACACCTTGTGTAAAATATATGAATACAAGGTATCACCTCAAAGATGACGACGAGTGGTGTGATCATTTGTCGAGAGATCGCCCATCCATTGAAAGGAATCCCTAAAACTATACACCATGTAGTCGATCAGGGGGAGAAACACTGGATGTCCTCCTGGCATCCTTAGATCGAGCTTTCGGCGCTCTCAGAACCAAGAATGTCATGCTGAAAGGCAAAAAGCTGTCCATAGGCGATCGTTGCATGGAGCTACTAGGGTATGTAAGCGAAGAGGAAGGCACAAGGGTTGATCCCGAAAGACATGAGAAAACTACCTCATGATTAGCGCCAGCAAACACCAAGGAAATGCGGAGCTTTCTCGCATTGTGTTCTTACGCTAAAAAATTTATTCCAAACTATGCACAGCGGGCTGAGCTGTTATATAAGAACCAAATCATCAGGCAGCATTTGACGATCTCAACAAGCACTAGCAACCACCACGCTGGGGTATCCTGACTATTCTAAAGATGCCGAGCCATTTCGGTCAAAATATATGCTTGCCAGGTTAGCGAAGGATGTTCTAGTTTTGCACAGCCACATAACACAGGGTTGAAGAAGAAATGGCTATTCAGATATAAAGGCCCCTATGTGATTCACAGAGTGACAGGACTCACATCTTACGAGTCACAAGCCCAGTCACAAACAACACAAGCAAACATGATTACCCGCGAATCCTGAAGTATACGCCACTGCCAGATCTGCCAGATCTTTCGGGCGACACACACGAATTCGAAGATATTGATGCGGAAGAAGTCGAAGTCGAACAAGTCCTAGACAAACGCGTTGAACACACACCCCACGGACTCGAATACGCATACAAGATCAAGCTCAATAGCAACACCACCCTGCATTAGTACAACGAACGCGACCTTCAATATCCAGAGCTCCTAGTGGCTTACAACCACGACCACATACGTGGTGCAGCCACGCATTGCAACGAGAAATGAATGCAGATTCATAATCATAATCGCAAATACTACTGCTGCATTAATCTGAGGGTAGATCCCTCCACTTACAGGAGGGGGGATGTTATTGAGCACTCAGCATAACCGTATATGCCGAGGCGCTCGCAAGTAAAATTCATAAGAATACTGCCCTGAGCAATAAGAACACTCGCGATCACTATCTTGGTATGTACTCATCAACTATATGCATCCAGTCATATCTTGGGATGTGCTCTTCAATTATATGTGTCAATCAAATACGAAAGCATTTCAGAATTGAAAAAGTGCATTATTTCTAATTATGATGTTTGACTATTATTACCATCCATCTGCTATTTTTGTATTTTTGATGTATTTCGTAACTTTATACACATCACAGGACTAGAGAAAACACAACGAGAATTAATATGCAGATGGAGCAAGATTCACTGTACTAAGCAAGGCCTACTGCACGAAGTATCAATTCTTCTTAATTTTGCCTGCAAGAATTGTCAAAAGAAGGAGTTGACAACAGTAAATGACAATTATACTTGCCTATTGTGGTAGCTTGATTCGAGCGAAAGACATCATACGCAACGCTGACCATGAGGCTCTTTGCAGAGACAGTGTCTCAGGTTGTGCACATCAAAAGGGGTGTGAATCTTTAGAAGCAGAACTGCTCTAAATAAGGTTGACTTGGATGTCACTGAGAGGTGGTGCGCTCCAGACTCAATTGTCACAGTATATAACGTTTCGGGTTATCGGACAGAAGGGCAGATTGGTGAACCTCGACTAAAGAGCAATATCTGACTAAAGAGCAATATCTGCAAGCCAACAATGAAAAATGCATATGTACAGCATCGAAACAGCAAACTTGTTATTGCAAAGCATTTCTTATTGCATTACAGACTCTAAATATACTCCTTGCCAGGTGATAAATTGGAGTTAGCTGACCACCTAGAGGAGCATAATAATCCTACATATATAACTATATGATCTCTTTTACAACTCCGTATACAGGATAACTAATCGATAAATATAAAATGTGTTTTTTTTTCGCTTTTACAATCAATACATACAGGCGTAAAAGATAGTGTTTGTATGAGATATACTGATGTGAACAATAAGTTATAGATATTGGGATAATATTATTTATTCCAATTTGGGGTTAATTATTCTTGCAATAAATTTGGCTACGAATGAAGATTTACAAATCAATCACGCCAGTGTTTTTATAAAATAAATTACTTAAAGTATAGTTTTTAATGCGATATTTTACAGTTCTTAACCAGTAAGGTAAAACAAACTTCCCATTGTCATGTATGCTTTTTTTCGAGTCTTTTTTGTGGGAGTTGCAAGTGTTCTATTCATA
>NW_014040134.1:5764-11423 GCF_001186125.1 Sphaeroforma arctica JP610 | reverse complement strand
ACACACACACACACACACACACACACACACACACACACACACATATATATATATATTGTGACACACACACACACACACACACACACATATATATATATATTGTGCAAGATACATGTATAAAGTTGTATAAATATATATGTAGAGTTAATACGCTTTGTGTTCATTTTAATTCAGTACATTAGTTGCATACTCACCGCGATAGATTGTTGATGCATCCACACCAGCCCGCTCGCATTGGGACCAAAGCTCGATTCTTGTGTGTTTGCTGCGCTGGAGGGTTGCTCTAGGTGTAATGGCGGATCGATATCTAACAATACTTTGGCATTCTCATCCATCCGCCATACAATCTCTCCTTGCGGTTTAATCACCGATAAAACCAAATCTGTGAAGAAAGTTCAAAAAATGTAGTCCCAAATATTGGGCCTTTTTAATGTCACACTCAGGCGGTTCAATTGTTCAATTGCACATGCAGCCATTCTTATCATTGGTTCCTCTCACGCGCATAGGTAATCTTGGATCCATCCGTAGCAATATCCACTCGTTTGAAGGAAACGTCTTCTTCAATGTCTCTAGCAGCGTATCAGTGCTCTTGCGGAAGCAAGTAGACTAGACTAGTACATCCAGCGATCTAAAGAGAAACAAGTGGTAAATTCGCCAACAAACATACTCGTTTTGTCTCGGTTGTAAAAGTCCTTTTGGCACGAGATCAACCCGAACCACTCGCGCGATAATTCCACCACAGCCGAAGACGTATTAGCCATCAAAGATTCGTACAGCATCAGCCATAACGAAGGCTCTCCCTGTTGAAGTATAGGTACAAGCCTGAGTGACCGGAGGCTCTGTCTGTCAGAATATACACAGATGCGAGACTGAAATATCTGACACTCTACACTGTGTCAGATATTTCGCAAATAATTGTACTGCGAGACTGAAATATCTGACGCTGGAATTATTTACAGAATTGTCAGACGTAAACACAGAGTAGTACGTTGATATAAGCACCTACACTCTGGAAATCCCCCACGCGCTGGGGCTGAGAGCATCTCCAAGCATCAACCGAACCAAGAACTAAAGTCAAAACGGAACTGCCAAGCAATCGAAATAAAACTCGATCGCCAAACGGACCAATTGTTATAGTTTAGAAAAACATTGAACGGTCTACGGAGTCTTCTACGCGAAAGTCCCATTGAACGAACTTGCACTCAGGATAATCAACTCCCACGGATTGTCCGAGCGGCGAGTTATGAACTGAAACAGAATGAGAACTGGCAGGCATACACTACGAATGGTGTCCACCCCCTAACAAACATAACACACATAACAAACACAACAAAAATAACAAACACAACAAAAATATCTAACATACCTCTTCTAATTTAGACGAAAGAACGACGTGACGACTCAATATGGGCAGTGGACGCACAGTGGCGTTGTCAACGAACCCAACGATTGACAGCACATCCGATAAGGGCCGCATCTCAGCTGCATATAAAAGCGTGCAACAGACTGCATTGTTGGTATGCATGGGTATTATCTCAGCTGCATATAATAGCGTGCAACAGACTGCATTGTTGGTATGCATGGGTATTATCTCAGCTGCATATAATAGCGTGCAACAGACTGCATTGTTGGTATGCATAGGTATTGGCCAGCATACACACCTCACCCAATACACAGCGCAGCAGAATGAGCAGACAGGCGCTGAGGTTCGTGCGATTTGTCAGTACCAAACTACAACACATCTCTACACGCGGGTGAGTGTAAAGTTCTAGAGCCCTGAATGCATACTTTATATATAGTTCATAAGCTTCCAATGTATGCTAGATATGCAGGTCTCCAGCCTCGCAAACACGCACTCATAAAGCTACTGAGCCTCGGATGAGTGCTTCACCTTGATGTGCTCACTAAAAGCTCTCGCGCCACCGTCAAATATACCTTGCTCTGAAAATCTTTCAATATGATAGGTTTGGAGACATTGCCCACAACTCGCGGTATATATATCGTAAATCAAAGAGTTATAAAAGACTTACCTTCAATAAATACCAATGTAGAGTAAAACAGTCTATACTGTGCTAATACCAACTAGAACTAGTATTACTAAGTTATCATCCAGCTTGCATACAAGTCGGTGAACGTGCATATAGCGGAGGACGCTTGCTAGTGTAGGGCTCGATAGGTGCCATACAAAACCACAACAACGACAGAAAGTTCAAAATATCGATGTTGATTGGCTGAGGGATTTCTTCTTCGGCTGACTACTCCGTCTTAATTCAATGCATACGTCCATCAACTATATCCGCCACACCTCCAGACGCGCACCATTCGTGCTGATGTGGTTCATGATAGAGCCAACAACATCGGTGGAGTTAGCCAACGCATATTCATACTTACTTGATGATTTCAAGCGGAGAGTATACTTCGGCGGGGTCGGGTACAGTGTGATGCGGTCAGTCAAATGCCCCAACGCGAGGTGGCCGGAATAGGGTGTGTCTACGATAAGAAGTGATAGAATGTATATATCACTTATATCAGAAACATGTGTCTTCTTGTTGCGTTCGCGCTGTTACGGATAAATACTTACAATAAATACAGCCTACAACAACGTTCTGGATCTCGCATTTGTCAGTAGTGATTTACCGCGTGGTTCCAAGGTCATTGTACAACTCACTTGATCGAGATTAAGCGACTCAACGCTGGAAGTATCGACCTCCCAGTTGACTAACACAAACAGCTCTCCCCACTTAACACACAGGATTATCACTGACATATACAAATAGCACTGGTTCTCTCGGTAGGCATGGTGACGTCCTTACAGCATGAGCCAGCAAGTGCGTTCATGGGGCTGGTGAGATCGGGAGTTACGTCGGTGGTGTAATTGACACCACATATTGAGCGGCAGAGCAAGGCCAGGGCTGATGGGTTTGGAATGCTCGAGACCTCGATCATGCTGTGTACAGTATTAGATAAGGGATATATTATCAATGGACAAAGAAGCCGTTTACAGTTTGGTGGGTAATAAGTCTACTCTCCAGTTGTCCTAGACACGGGTGAATTGAAGAACAGTTGGCACCAAGACGAACCCCAGATGAGCTATGCACGTTTTATTTGAGATGTGACCCTTCGACGAGCTGTATACACACACCATCGCTGACCTTAACGCATGGTTCTGGTTCTTAACGTACTGCTCTATCTATATAGAGAATACGTAGTGTTCCATAAAGATCGAATCTAAAACCCTAAAACCCTAAAATAAAAGACACATGCAGACGATCATCCGATCCACAGCACTCGGCCAGTTGCCATTGGTTATCATATTCTCTGACCGGCAAGCACCGCTACCAGACTCCACGACACAGGCCTGCCTCGAATAAGGCCGATATAAACAACATGCTGAAACTTATTTCCTATGTCCGCCATGCAAATACCCAGTTGTTATATCGGTGACTATACACTGCACGTTCAACTGCGGCCCGCAAGATGTAAATGATACTATCACAGCCGACTGCGTTCCGAACTTCGGACAGTGTATGGTGCCCTAGTACTTCCCAACACGAAAACCCCGCAGCAAAACGAAAGGCGGAGGCCAAATCCCCACCACACCAAGACCAACCCACCGCGTGGCTCAGCTCAACATACCCGTCCGCCTTCATCAGCTGGCTGGTCGTTGGTGCCTCTGCTTGCCCCTCTGCGGTGTTTGGCAGAGCTGCAGGACCTTCGGTACCCACAGCTCGGTCGTTGCTGCGCACACCTTCGTTGGCGCTGTTGACAAGTGTACCAGGCTCATGCTTCACCTCCGCGGCTTCCGTCTTGATTCTCTTCGCGGGTGGTTCTGGGTCTGTGGATGTACTGTCTAAGTCGCGCTTGGCCGTCGGTGGGGTGGGGTGCCTGACTACGAGCAGATGGAGTTCGCAATATGTGGGCAAGCCATTGGGCTGATTCTGCGGACCGCCTGTGCTGGGAGTGAGTGCCGGTTCAGTGTGTGATGTGATGGTTCAGTGTCTATGTGATGTGCTGGTTCAGTGTCTATGTGATGTGATGGTTTAGTGTCTATGTGATGTGCTGGTTCAGTATCTATGTGATGTGCTGGTTCAGTGTCTATGTGATGTGCTGGTTCAGTGTCTATGCGGTGTGTGCCGAGTGGCATGGTCGATGTGGCGCATGTCTAGGACGATATCCGTGAAGTGTCAACATTGATTCTTTCTCACTACGCACAATTAAGCGCACGGGGTTTGTACCGACAACTGTCTTATCGTGTCATATGCAAGTGATGTATTCCACAGTAAAGAGAACACCATCGTGAGCAAAGATGCTCAACAGCGCCATAGGCTGTATGTCTACCATCATTGAAAAACTCTGGCTACGGTTAAACCGTGCAGTTGGGAAACAGGACACGTCACACTCGTTCAATTGCTCAATCAATATCGGCCAAGCAGCACAGTTTAAGTACAGACCCAAGCCAGGCTCAGCATTCAGAGACATGCATTGAGAATGTTTCAGTACCAAAAGAGGTAGCCAGCGTTAACAAAGCGAGCTCAACGCACAGAACTCAAGAGAGACACACCGTACTGCGCGTACCCTCGAGCAAGGGTGGAGGTTCCTCTCCATGGTATAGTCAATTTCAGGTCTGTCTGCTACGGGAAATGATCACCATAGTGGGTTGTGTTCGATAACAGACTGAACTAGGGGCCGTTGCGTTAAAACAATATACACCCACAGTGGTAAACGTTCAATGCCTTCGATGTAGCGTCTTGTGATGTACCACAGGCGCAAAACGTACGTCTCACACACATAACTTATAAACAATCTGCTGGTGCGGCATCACTGTACTACAGGTCTCTCGCCCACAATCGTTCCTACAGCACCATTCAGCAAGGGACAGCCTTAAGCATACCTTACTAACACACACACAGGTTTGAACGTACCTTCCAGAAGGGCTTCATTGGCTGTCACCAAGACAAAGTGGCACGGTCTCCCAATGGGCACGTTGAGCTGCGTGTGCTCCTGGAATATTCCCGAAAGCGCATCTGCGACACTGCAGGTGGTCTCAAATGAGGTGTCCAGTGCCGATCTGAGTGTACACAACGGACAGGCACATCGTAAGCATTTGTGTGGCTGGGACCGCGGGGGACTGGCACTATGTGCGAGAGGAGCTAAACCCTCCGCGAGATTCACATCACACAGCCCACAATTTATACGGAACACTTTGTAGATAGAATGTACACAGACAAGTGAAGGCAGACCTCACATAATGTGTTGTAAATTCAACTTACATCGCCGACAGGAGTTTATCGTAGTCACGCGTAGCTGCCGATAGTTCGGTGCCCTTTCTGTATAATCCGTTGAATGCAACGGCCCTGAGGTCGTCATTTGGGGTTATGGACCTCAGAGCTCTAACCAGCTGAGTGATAGCTGCATTCGTGAAAGTAGGTTAAATGAGAACGCGCGTTTGAAACTCAATCGACACTACGAACGTAGGTGGCTTTTGAACACATATCTAAATATGTCGTGGCGATTGGAAGAGCAGATCACTCGTTGTGAGGTTCAGCAAATGCACTTGACTATGTATACTTCGCCATAAAAATAATTAGGATATACATACATACATACATACACACATATATATATATATATTTATATATATATACACATACATACATAC
>NW_014040134.1:0-3863 GCF_001186125.1 Sphaeroforma arctica JP610 | reverse complement strand
GACGGATATCTCCTTAAATGGCTGTACTTGTCCGGAAATATATATTATCGGACTAGGCACGACCACGATTGTTGTACATTGTGTTTGGTTTATATGATCTGTCGCAAGTAAAGTCACAAGAGGAAACAATCCATAACAATATCTGACATGCATCATACCATTAGTATGACAAAGCTTCGCCTCTCCGGCAATCTGTCGGCCTTTCCGTGGCACGGCCGTATCTATGATCAAACAAATCGGCATGCTGAATACAGAACACCGACGTGATATATATAGTGTAGGTAGACATAGGCGACTCTAGTACACCGATTGTATAGTTGCGATACAATTCCCAGTTCTTCTTACAAGGCTGGAGCAAAGGTTGACAAGGGAAGTTATTTAGGTGATCACATAGCGCTAGGGCATACCCAGCGGTGAATGTACTGATGGTGCCGAAACCACAACCTCTTCCCACAAGTTTAAAACAGTAAGCATGTATATAGCTATTTTATACAACCTAGGTCAATATATTTATTTACAATATTAGATGAATTCTTGCTAAATGGAACGTAGGAAAACCCAATATCTGTGGCAATAGTAGGGTTTTGTATTTTTTATTATCGTGTGGCCAAGAGTCTACTATTAGACTACTAGCAGAGAGACCTAAAAACAATCGTGGTTATGATGCATGATACATATATATATATATATTTGCGATATTTTAGCTCTCGTGAAGAGGACAAGAAGCGCATTATCTGCGATGATCAGCACGGGTTGTCAGTTGAGAGCTAAACTATACATCAGAGGTGTCTGCGAGATTTCAATACACCACTTACTTTTATATAACCTACCACTCTTTATCCACTACTGTCATTTTAAGATCCCTATGTGTCAAAACTCAGATACTCGTACCTTCGGTACCTACAAAGATTCCAATTCCTAATGCGTGTTCCTATACTACAAGTCGAACATTTTCCTTGTTGTATTATCGCGAAGAGCTTTCGAGTCTCTTTCGAGCTGAGAATGACTTGTCCACATAAAATAAAGATTGCTGTTGAGAGTAACTCGTATAAGGTGAGAGTATAGTTGATCTGATAATCCGATATCGTCTCTGATAGGGTTGCTCGGATGCGAGTGTAAAGAATACAGAATGACTAAAATACTTTGAGCGTGGTTACACAAGCTTATCTGGTAGCAACGTTTTAGGTGGAGACTCACTAAGTGCAATACATCAAGGTTCATGCAGCCGCATATCGTACCCGAGAACAGGAAGAGTGGAGAGACTAAAGGCACATCGATATAAACTAGGCGCATGTGATAGTACGACATGTAGAACAGATCCCTCTGATATGAATCATACGTTGCTTCCGAATTTGAAGAGATAATCAAGAGCTCAAGCGTCAGCACCTCAGGTTAAAGATGATTAATTGCCTACACGAATGATATCAAAACTATGTGTTGATACTAAAACTACCAGAGGGAACGGTATGTGATGTCGCCGCGGAGGAACTTAATAAACCACATATTGAGGAGATGCTCTTTACTCAGTTTATATCCTCTCAGTGTTGCATCTTTTGACGCGCCAGTATTCGCATTCGACCAGCTATGGAGAGGATATTTATATATTTTAAAGGAGCGAGTAGACGACAGGAGAGCATACACAATCACACTTATAGAAAAACCAACGAATTATTTACTGTATCATTTCATTGGTTTATTTTATCACCGGTTCCATGACGACCTCGGGGTCCGCAATGGTTTCAAATACGTACATTTATACGTTTTTCGAATGTTTTATGTTTTGAGGGCTCTATATTCCCCAGAGATAAACACCCGCGCATTTCAGGCGCAACGGAAACGGGTACGGTTTTCAAAACAGTTGCATTTCGTCGCAAAGCGTATGGGAATATGGGGTTCTCTCGACCGGAGAGAGAGAGTATTTATTTTAGTGAGTGAGCTATGCAATTTGTTTCGTAAGTTCGCTTGGACCGCAATCACACTATGTGCTGAAGTTAGTCGGTATAGTACTGTAGAGTAGTAGTGTATAGAGGATTTAATTTTATTAGAGAATCTAACGACTCGAACGAAAGTCAAAGGCTTGCCATCACATAGACCAAGCACACATACATTAAAGGTCGAACCAGTAGAGTGTGTTGGAAGCTGACGTGGCATTATACGCACAATTCATGTGTATCTAAAACTACTCGCTTTTGCGGCAGTGTGACTAGAACGCGCACGAAATAGCACAATTATGTGGTGTTAATTGAATGAAGCACCCGAGGTGATAGGGCTAAGCGCGTGGGAATATACACCTCAAATGCCATACATAACGAGTTTACTAATACTAACATAGCATGGCATCGACAGGCGAAGGCGGGGGTGGCGGCGTACTTAGCTTACTGGAAGCAGGAGGCCACTTTGAACACACACCACATGCGACATCCCACTCTAAAGCCCAATCACATCCAGAAGAGGCAGCGCACGAGATTGCACCCTCACAGGCACAGAGTGTACATATGCAGCACGCTACACCACACACACAAACACAAACACTAACACAGAGAAATCAGCGTGATGCCGCCGGTGAGCAGACACACCGGCCGAGCTCTTCGGAAGATATAAGTAATGTGCATGCGCACGTACACAGTAGTAATGCACATGCAGCAAGTCCTATCCAGGATACGTACGCTGTTGTAGGCTCTGGCAATGCTAACGCGCACTCAATGTCACAAAAGCAGATACACGCATCCGATAGCATCCCACAAGTCCCAGCATCACATACAAAGCAACAACAACAACAGCAACAACATCAGCACGTAGGCAAAAACACACATGCGAAGGCGAAGGCAGGTCCAACAGCGGGATTTAACGGTTCAACGAACGCTGTCAATCCAACGCATACTGTGCCACACAACGCACATGGCGATGCGAATGTAGAGATGCTGATGGATATGCAGAGTGGAGGCTTCCACACAAATGCAACAAAAAAATCCCAGGGTAGTGGTACAAATGCGAATGCAAGTCATAGCACGAACGGGAAGGCGCATGCGAACACGAAGATGAACACTCCAGCGCATCAATCGCAACACACGCAACACATGCAGCACGTACAGTATACTAACACGAACGCAAATACGAATTCAAATACACATGAACGCGCATCGGTAAGTTACCAGGATTCGGGTGTAGCTGTGCCATCTCATGCAGATAATGAACGTGATGATGATATTCGTGCGCACTACAATGCTGTACACACGTCAGCTGGAAATACTGCGCGTGCACATCCACATGCACACACCCAAGCACCGAATATGTATCACACGCAAGGTCAGCCGATTCACCACACGCAAGGGCCTGCATATGCATATGGGCAACAGCAGCGACCACAGTCACATATGCAACAGGCAGGGATGCACAACACACACCCACACCAAGCACACCCACCACCACCGCAACAACACAACCAACAACAATTAGTTCAGCAACAGCAGCTAGCAGCGCACATCATGATTCAACCGTCGTACAGTTCCGAGACGTACGATGTCAACAAGAGATCGAATATCATTGCTCAGTGGTATGTATGCGTCTGAGGTTCAGTCTGTATGTGATATGCGGGCGAAAAATCTTTGCAGGTGTAAAGTCGTACGTTGTTTTTGGGCTTGCGGGCCAGGTTTCTATTATGCACAGAGTTGTTCACAGGAGAAATTGCTGCAAATATACCCCTCCCGTATGCATTTGTATATGTATGAATGTATATGCACATATGGATGTGTTGTATTTATTTGAACAACACATGCAATATATATATGCATGAATACTTTCATGCACACACACACACACACACACACACACACACACACACACACACACACGACGACACGACA
>NW_014040135.1:70402-74949 GCF_001186125.1 Sphaeroforma arctica JP610 | reverse complement strand
TATATATATATATATATATATACATACATACATACATATATATATATATATATATATCACAGGCATGATCAATGAAGAACATCACTCAAAGCAACACAAACATGGTAAATTCCGAAACTACTCGCGCCACCTGTGGAAACCTGGCCATTCTAGGCGCATCGTCCATCACCATGTCTATACTAGATTCGGTGTTGCAGGAAGTGTTGCTAGCGACACTTGTGGTTGGCTTGAGTGTCAGCGCGGGCTGTAAGTTTAGCAAAGCGTTGACCTTCTCCGCTGTGTAGCCGGTGGGGCGCTCTGGGATAGTGGGGGCAGCCTACCAGACAGACAGGAGACGTTTGGAAGCAGAAGCAACCCATGGGGTACACACACATACACAAACACAGAGAGAGAGAGAGAGGTCGATATTTTACGGAATGGACTTGTTTTGTAGAAGTGTGCGGAGGTACAGATGACAGATGTCGCATCGTATCCATGAGTACACTCTGAATGCAATTTCACTCATTTGTTGATACAAATTCATTCAATTATCGATTTAACTTCACTCGATTGTTGATACAATTTCATTCGATTGTTGATTCAACTTCACTCGATTGTTGATCCATACCCAATAAGCGATGGCGTAGTTCAAAACTCGGTGGCCTGCCTGTACAACTAAAGTCTCAGCATACCACATGTACACACCACTTACCTTGCGCTGAGCTACAGGCGTGGTAGCAGACGTGACCAAGTGCGACAGGATCATGGCCGTGTGCGAATTATCAGGAGTATTCCTCGCCCTCAACTCAGCAGCTTCCTCAGCGCTATGCTGTGTGCAATCCACGTGTGAATGCTTATTGCGGTACGGTGATGGAATACCGGGACGAGGTCGCGCGAACGGTTGAGGTCTTGATGTCAGCTGATGAGCGTCTGGGCCCTTGACACTCCCAACGGTGCTTTGCACACTGCCATGTTTACTGACAGGTGTCATCTCCAGCGTTGTACATGACATGTCCATGTCACTGCGGTCGGTGAATGGTACACATTTGATACCGTGTTCCTTGTTTGCTAGGGCTGTCATCGGTTTCGCTGTGAAAAGGCACGGACGGTTCGAATGAAATACATATATAAAATCGATACGACATATCTAGTTACATAATCAATTTGGTAAATTTAAATATACAATTAACATGATAAATCTAATTAGTTCTCTCATCGCACGTGTCTGGGTGTGCATCAATAGAAGAATGAATGCACCATATACAGTTAAGACTGAGTGCACAACTACGTCTGACTGGAAATTGGCAAATGGCGTACACACATTCGACACAGCACTTGCTGGTCCGTGAAGGAAGCTTTCATATTGACAGGAAAACAATGTTTGACGAGCACAAAACAACGTCCAACAATATCACAACACAAACGTTTGAAGACCATCCGTGAATTCCTATGTACAGCAGTCACACCTGGCAGAGCAGACACACTCAGTTCGTGCCCACGCGCAGCTGCGGCTATCAGAATGTTAGCGACTACGTCGACTGGGATGCAGTGCATCTCATACGTACCGTTGTATGGGACCACCGACGTCAAAGGCTTTCCCCGCAGTGCCTGTGGGAGTTTATGGACAGATGGGCAAAGGCAGCGGAGAGGGGGCCATTAATTGGGTCAAGGAATAGTAAATGCTTTGTGGTGTTGTGGGTGTAGAATGACCAATAGAATTGGAGCATGGTGAAACATCAGATCTCCAACTAGGCATTTGTACACAGTCCACCTATAATGTAACAGAAAGACTAAAGACTTACTTATCTCACCTAACTAAACTTAACGTTATCTATCCTAAGTGCCTTGTAGCAGAAGATCAAACATTACTTATCTCACCACGTTTACTCATCCCACGTACGTTGCAACAGAAGATTAATCTATACTTATCTCGCCTAACAAAACTTAACGTTTACTAATCCCACGTATCTTGTAGCAGGGCATCAAAGACTACTTATCTTATCTAACTAAACTTAACGTTTACTCATCCCACGTACCTTGTAGCACAGGAATGCGGCATTGACTCCTCGCATGTCCATTCCCCACCCCCGCGGCACATAGTCAAAGCCCAGCGCATTTGTCACAATCGCCGGTCGAACAATAGACACTAACGCATACGGACACAAAGAAAGAACGCGTTAAAAGTTCGCCCTACGAGCTTCAGAGACAGAGAGCAGTGGCACACCGGAGCTTTGGTGATGTGGAATAATACCAGCCACACGCCTTGACTGAAAGGGCCTACCTTATAATAAGCTTAATTTAAATGAACGAGCTGGTCTTAAATGAATGAGCATACCTTTCACACGGCAGTTCGGTACCTTAGCCACTTGCTCCGCAATGATCACCTCAGCCAGATACTTGCTGTAGGTGTATCCGTTGGGAAAGCTCTCTGCCTGTTGTGTGCCGTGAGGTATGTGTCAGTGTCAGTGACCTGTCACATCACGGTGGTCCCCTGAAGTGATACTGCATCGGAGGTTCGTTCGCCAAACGCACTCGGGTGTCTAAGAATGTACACTGATGCAATCTCATACACTTCTACACTTCTACACTTGTGTAATCGTCTATCTGTTTACAGGTGCATATGTTTGGTTACCTAATGTGTAGTGTGTACAGAGGGTGTTCTTCTAGTGTAAGATGACCATATAATGTGTAGCGTGTTGATATGGTGTTGTATTGGTATAGTGCTGGGCATTTGGCCACGCAATTAACGGGTAGGCATTCATACCGGTGAAATAAACGTGCGTAAGTACTAAGAGTATCAGTGGCTTAGTGAATGAGAGACCTCAGCCGCTAATTTGAACAAACGCTCAGAACAACGTATTGGAAACAATTTACGAGAGTCCGCACCTACAATTGAAGGGGCGAGTGTTTAGGCAACGGACACACACAGACAGCAGACATACAAAGACAACAGACATACACAGACGCCAGACATACAAAGACAACACACATACACAGATAACAGTATTTCCCAGACAGCACACATACACAGACAACAGACATACACAGACAAAAGACATACACAGACAACAAACATACACAGACAGCACACATACACAAACAACAGACATACACAGACAACATACATAAACAGACAACAGACATACACAGATAACAAACATACATAGAAAACAGACATACACAGTCAACACACATATACAGGCAACAGACATACATAGACAACAGACAGACACAGTCAACACACATATACAGACAACAGACATACACAGACAACAGACATACAGAGACAACAGACATACACAGACAACAGACATACGGAGACAACACACATACACAGACAACAGACATACACAGACAACAGACATACACAGACAACAGACATACACAGACGACAGACATACACATACATAGACAACTGACCTACACAGACAACAAACATACACAGACAGCAGACATACACAAACAACAGACATACACAGACAATATACATAAACAGACGACAGACATGCACAGACAACAGACATACACATACACAGACAACAGACATACAAGACAACAGACATACACAGACAACAGACATACAGAGACAACACACATACACAGACAACACACATTCACAGACAACATACATATACAGACAACAGACATACACAGACAACAGACATACACAGATAACAGACATACACAGACAACAGACATATACAGACAATACACATACTCAGACAACACACATACACAGACAACACACATACATATACAACAGACATACACAGTCAACACACATATACAGACAACAGACATACATAGACAACAGACATACACAGTCAACACTCATATACAGACAACAGACATACAGAGAAAACAGTACTACACGGACAACTCACATATACAGACACAGATAACAGTAATTCCCAGACAACGCACATACACAGACAACAGACATACACAGACAACAGACATACACAGTCAACACACATATACAGATAACAGACATACGCAGACAACACACAAACACAGAAAACAGACATACACAGACAACACACATACACAGACAACACACATAGAAAGATAACAGTAATGCACAGACAACTAACATACACAGACAACAGACATACACAGACAAAGACATACACAGACAACAGATATACAGAGACAACACACATACACAGACAACACACATACAAGACAACATACATACACAGACAACATACATACACAGACAACAGACATACACAGACAACCGACATACATAGACAACAGACATATACAGACAATACACATACACAGACAACATACATATACAGACGACACACATACACAGACAACACACATACATAGAGAACAGACATACACAGTCAACACAAATATACAGGCAACAGATATACATAGACAACAGATATACACAGACAACACACATACGCAGAAGACAGACATACACAGACAACATACATACACAGATAACAGTACTGCACAGACAACTAACATACACAGACAACAGACATACACAGACGAAAGACATACACAGACAACAGACAATACACAGACAACAGACATACACAGACAACAGA
>NW_014040135.1:57168-68838 GCF_001186125.1 Sphaeroforma arctica JP610 | reverse complement strand
TATATATATATATATATATATATAATATATATATTATATATATATATACATATATATATATATTATATGTGTGTTTTACATTGTGAGTATTGTAAGTGGTTCTGTAAATGTTTCAAGCGTAGTGCTGTATTTCAATACCTGACTTATCTGGCTGAAAGTGTCACATATAGATATAGTGTCAGGCTGCTGACACGAGGACAAAATGCACACACGGGATACAAGCACACACTAGGTCTCGAGTATGTGCTGGTAAAAACATATGCACGAGTATGAACCCTAAAACCCTGTAACCATGCATATTATACCACAACGGAGTGGGCACTACCAGAGGAGGGTCTCTCACACACTCATCACACAACATACGAATAGCTGGTGGATGTGTGCACGTACGACCGCAGCTTGGGCAAGTGGGTCAGGCAGAAGGTGAACAGGGCCACTGCTCCATGCACATTGATCTTCAGTAGCTCAGGCAGCGGAGACCGCCACTCTGTCGAGGCCGCACAGTGAATGGCTGTGGTGACGTTGTGTAGTGTTGCGACATCTACAGAGAGGTGTGGGATGGAGCTTGTAATGATGTTATGTTAGGTGTGGAACGTCTATGCCTTGTTTCCTTGGTTTGTAGTGCATAGGCGGTGGTGGGTTTATGGTCTCAGTGGGTGTATGGCTGTTGCTAGGTGAGTGTGTACACATGTTTTAACGTCGTAAGTTATAGGGGCTATGTACGCTCCATATCAATGTAATGACAGGGGACCTATAACCACTCTGTATAAGACGACATGATTGCAGATTTGCAATCGCTCTGTTTGAGGCGAGAAAGTAGGTGGCGGTGGATAGGTAGATTGCGATGTTGGTAACACATAACTACTCGGAATGCAAGATACACCATACTGTATACATGTGGGGCAAACACGTTTTATATGAATGAACCATCAACACGAAACAAATGCAACAAAAACGTTGCATGTGTATGTACCACAAGTCTTATATACGAAAGAAATAGACTTCATTAGCGCACATATGTACATCTACTTCAATACGCGTCCCACTTACATGCTTGCATTCGGCGAGCACTACTACCGACAAAGCAAACATGCATCCGTACACAGGTGGTACCATATTCTCTAACGCGAACGTTACTCTGTCTTAGTCTACCCAAACAGCCACAGCATTGGGATACGCTACGCACAATAAAACACAACTACTGCAACTCAGGTACCACGTGGGCATACACAAACGTGACATAGGTTGGACTAGCTCCCCAACTCATACCCTCCGCACTGATCTTATCACACGCGGTCATGTCACCAGACACAACGTGCACTCGTGCGATGTCCAGTCCCATAAACAGGATGCCATTCTGCTCACACACGGTCTGCGGAAACAGTGGAACAGATGACGAGAGTGTAAGTAGAAGACATGAGTTACACGAGGAGAATACAACTGTACGAGCATGGTATATCTATGCACACCAATGCAACAACGTAATGACGTAATGGCTCGAGTGGGAGTAGGTAGTGGACGATCCGTGCTAGAGCATTGCGCTCACTGAGTCGATACGAAAATGTCCGATTGCACGGAATATGAAGGCAATTCATACGGGTGTAATGCCAACTTATACCAAGAACAAGTGGCAGTGAGATGTCGCTGATGGTAGTAGTGGCCAGTACAACTGACTGACACACACTGTACAAGAGCTCTACGGCAGTGTTAATTGAAGTCAACATGACAGCACGGGCGAACGTTTGCATCGATGGTGTACAGATGGTAATGTTCGGCAAAATGTGAAATTGGAGAGGAATGTTGTATCCAAAACGCATCTCGCTGTTGACATACGAGCTATCTACCTACTGTATAGTTAATTCGCTACTTACAATTGATTTCTCATCTCTACGTTAGTGAGACCTCCATATACGAAGGCCGAGTGAACTGTCTGCCATGTTCTGCATTCCGGTGAGAATACGAGCGCACGACAACACACATGGAACCCAAGGATCACTGGTGCAGAACCTCCTCTGTCGTAGCTACTTACCTCAAATCTAGTTCGAGCACCGATCTTGTTCCCTGGGCGAACAAGCACAAACACTCTTGAATGAGGAGCGTGCCGCAAGAGCTTCGCCAGCGTCACCACACCCACAAACCCGGTCACGCCGGTCAATAGTATATCCCCTCTGAGCACATCCTTAATGGGCTGCATACTCTGACACGGTACTTGTATTCCTTAATTACGGATCGGTCTTAAGGTAAGGGTTGTATCTAACCAATGCGCACGAGTATGACGTGCTGCTCTCTGGTGATTGGTAGAGTACAAGAGCTTTCGTAGTCTCACTGCTCAGCACATATAGGCAAGCAGAAGACAATTGCTCGTGATAACAGATAAGCCACTCTATGCCACACCCAGCCTGCTTTCCAGGACTTTACAGAAAATACAACGATGCTGCTGTTATAGTATTATGTGGTTCTCAATGCCCACTAATACTAATACGGGTTTGCGATATATGCGCCAGCACTATACGCGCGCTTCGTTGAACTGTATCTTAAGAAATAAAAGGGTCGCTATAGAGTGTATACTTGGCAAGTACAAGGAACGATAGTGTGGGCAAAGTTAGAAGCAGACAACCAAAGGTTATATGCTGGCTACAGCTCTCTCTGTCACAAGCACAGTATAGCCCCTTTTGAAGAATATCGCCTTGCAATTCGTAATTAGGTGTAGCATATGCACTTCGTAGTATAGTGAAGTATGGTTTATAGAGTTCAGCAAAGTAGTTCGGGTATAGAAAAGTTTACCTCGTGTTGTACCAAAGTATAGCTTCCTGTCTGAGGTGGCATACAACAAGTATACAAGTGATCTTCTACTCGCGTGGAGAAGGGCCACTTACCTCTAGCCATATACCAACACGTTGTGAATGATACTAAAACATCCCTCAAGTCCTGGTGCCATATCAGTCGGGATTTCGTACAAGTGCACTCAGTCGAACGGCACAGGACATATGTTGGTTATTCGTGTTTTTTATACGTAGTCATTTACTACTGTTGGTGTTTCCCTATACCTCTAGTCGTTCATCAAAGTTGGCGCTATCACTCATCCAATATCTACGTACTACAATCTATTCATACTGGTAGCCTCAGCCTTTTGGCCATCTTCTTGTATTCATTGGCCACACAGTTGCGCACACCACTCTTACCCAACATGTTAACAATTCGGTGCGAAAACTACTACTCGACAAGTGTACCAGAAGGTTTCTACGACCTGTCTACGAGGTTGAACAACAACTCTGAGAGTGCCATGCAAAACGCGTGTTTCTCAGTGTCGATTGTAAAGTGATAATCCATGCCTCACTCTTGTTGGAGGGTTCTCTCTTGCTCACTTGTTGTCCTCACGTGCAGTGTAGTATGCATCATCGTCATGTGGTTGATATGTAATCCTTCGACTGCATCTGTCACTGTCAAAATGACGCGTTGTAGACAGTTGGACAGATTGATAACAAAATGACACGACTATAAACAGCTCCGCGTTTCCAGTTCAGAGAAAATATTTATTTTCACCGAAAGCGTAGCTGTAGAGTGAAGAGTCCCTACTCCCTATTTCTTTTATTGAACTTGAAATCTGTCCGGAACGCTAAATCTGTCCGGAATACCTTTCCCCATTTGTAGGCCACAAAGAGGCCCCCGAGGGATCCTAAAGGGAATTTTGTTTCAAAAAATAGAGCATACTTTTGTGGGCCCGTCCCGGGTGTGACTGAATGACAGTGCGTATTTGTGTGGGTGTTGAGTGAAAGTAAATGGGGAGTTCTTGGTTTCCCTCTTTCAAGAAACACTTTTGGTCTCCGAGGCGCTCTAGCCGTGTTTTATGTCCCCTTTTCATTTTGTTATTTTGTTTGTTGGTTTAAAAAAACAACCCAGAAAAAATAAATGTAGCAGTCACACCACTCACACACAGGCACACTCGCAGTCTCACACTTCACAGTTTCACAGACGTCTGTCGAGTCCCAGACTCCCACGCTTAATATAGTTAAACGAAAACGTTTATACGGTTTACGTTTAAATGTTTACGTTTTCAAATATTTGTAGCACGTCTTGAAGTCTGGCCCACAGTCCCAACTCACAAGTCCCAACTCCCAAAAACCCACAGCCCACAGTCCCACAGTCACACACTCCCATACTCGCACGCCACACAGCCACCCTTAACAGTCCACACACTCGAGAGAGTGATTCAACAGTCCAGACTCCAGACTCCAGACTCTCTACTTATTACTACTACTACTAGAGAGTGGAGAGAGTAGACGTATTTATATATATAAAATGTAAAACAACTCATAAGATTGTCGGGGAAGCCCCAAGATCTAGGGTAGTCTAAATATTGCAATTTCAATTTGCAGTGGCAGCCGCGACCAGTCATAAGAGTCTCTCTAGAGAGAGGACACAGGTGAATGGGGACAGGACAGCCTCACAGAGTCACAGGACAGTGAGGACACAGCCTCACAGGGCCGTATGCCCGTATCGGCACTTCGGCAGGTCAGTCGTTGACTCGGTGCCTCCCAGAGTCGGAGACACAGACTCTCGGTGAGTCTATGAGTCGGTCTCCAGCATTTCAATATCTTTAACTTTTACCCCGCAATATCACTCGTCTCACGGCAGTGACGGCACTGTGTTTTTAAACTACAACCAATACTTGTGCATCAGGCATGCGAATGAGGCAAGCAGGCATGCTGCATGCGCAACATTTAAAAAAAAAGCCATTTAAAAAAATATATGCTAAAGCACATTAAAAAATGCCATTTAAAAAAATATATGCTAAAGCACATCTATCACACATCTCGGACATCTGACTTCTGGCCGTCTGCAGGCAATTTTTATTCCCGTCATGGTTGGGAACTTGGGATCAGATTCGTCACAGAATATAATATGTACTGAGTTTTAAATACTATAACGTGTACATATTTTAAACGCATACAGCACAGTTTACATGTATCCCACATGGTCAATAACAAAACTGAGAAAGAAAGCTCGGCCCTCACTAGCTAGCCAGAGATGGAGTTCTAATCGTTTTCATAAATATTCGAGGGAATGGTTTTGGACAATTCGATGCTTTCCAACAAATCGAAAGATTGATTGTTCCTGCAATCGGGAGAAAGGTCTTTGTCGACATATTCTCAATTTCTCACACATTGAAACTGAGCATGCAAGCAATCTCAAAATAAAATAAAATTTCCCTTTGCATAACAGTGGATGATCCTTCGACACGAAAGATATCCATCGGGTAGACTATGAGCTTGTGCGCACATATACATGTCATTCGTAGCAACCGTCTGCTTCCAAGAATTGGTAGTATATCAGAAAGATAGCTTTTATATCATGCAAACAGCATGATGTGGAGCAATCGCTTGATTGAGTTTTCTTTGTACTTCCCAATAAAAGCACTTTTAAATTTTAATCCTTTAGGAACTGTGTATTTACAACACAAGAAGAAATCATGAATCGTAATCTGAAGTCTATCAATGTAGCGCGGATGGAATGTGTACTCAACTTTTATTTATTTAAAATTTGTATCAATAATACAGATTCTAATGCAGAATCTATTTAGAATGTATACACAGATATAACTATTTTAAAATAGGAATAGAGAGGGACAAGCTGAACAGTTCGTTTCTAGATAAATCTGCCCAAAACAAAGTGTCCGTCATCCCACCTTCCATCGTTATTGTGAGAAAAAACTGCAGACTGCAGAAAGCGCAGAATACAGGATTGCAGGACTGCTAACCGCTGTAGGCTGGAGACAGTCTGACAATGCTGAGTGCTTACTGTTGAGTATAGGCCACTGTAGAGTGCGTCGTTCTCTCGCACACTTTCTCGCTCTCTATGTACTCTCTAGTAGTAGTAGAGCTACTAGAGAGTCTAGACTCTAGAGAGAGAGAGATAAGACTTAGACGGCAGTCCCGCAGACTGCTTTGAGCGTAAGTATGCACTTAAAAAATATACGAGTAGGTTTGTTGTATTATATTTTTTTGGGACCAAATTCGGAATTCCAGAGCTCAGAGCCGGTCAGTCGTAGCCATGTGCTATAAAATTATTAACAAAATTGCTAAGGTGTACTGGTGTAGTCTTAAATGGCGGCTTTAGAGATAATTCAATCAAATTGAAGTAACAAGAAGTCGGCGTTCTATTGGATAGAAGTGCTCTTCGTTAGCCAATGGATGCTGTCCGATTATTTCTTGGAGGGTTATAAAAATAAATTACACACTTCAGCATATTTGGCAATACTCGATGAACCGAAGTATAGAGCTCATTGCCTCGTACCCTACCTATATCATGTCTTTATTACCGACAGTAGTAGTACCATTTGGGAATAAAATTTCGAACAAATAGAGTATTATATGGGCTATTTAACTGGTTTGCGACGCAAATTTATATCGATGATAGCCAGTCAAGGACTCAAGCCGCACAGAAGAAGAGTGATAATAGACTATTTTGAGAAAATGCAAGCGACGCAATCTACGCACCTCCGTGTCGAAAAGACGCCAATGATTCTATACACATAACTGACTTTAATCCAGCATATTGGTGGATTGTACATCATCTGGGTTTCCCCAAATCTTCTATTTTGTGTTTCTGTTCTCTGAAATTCTATATACAAGCTTTGGAGAGACTTATCATCGCTCACAATTAGAGACTCGTACGCGAAGTTGGCCCCGCCTGAATATGATCCTTTAGAGATACAGCCGTTTGATATCTCGAAAGTGTATTATATCATATAAACAGCGGACAGCCAATTTCTTCTCCTATTGTTCTGGAGTACTAAAACCATGGATTTTAATAAGTATGCACATAGCACGCATGCAACAGCACCAGGCAATGTAGATGCACGTGGAAGCACAGCACCATCTCATATGAATATGTATGATTTCAAAGGCACAAAGCTTGCCTCTGAAAGCAGTAGTCCGTCTACCGACCCAAATTGGAACGCAAACGACCGTGTCAAACAAAATATTGGAGGGAATTTGAAGACAGGCGTACATTCTACTTCCAAATCTTCTACCACATCTCTGAATGACGACAAACAGGCGAATATGAATACACTTATGCAACGGTCGACAAAGCCTGCGAATATTTTGCGCGACTATCAGTATCCGAATGAAAAGACAAAAAATCGTTTCTGGAGTGGAAGCCAAAATACTCTGAAAGCCTCTACTTCGACATCCTCGGTAGACAGTCAAAACACTCGAGACATAAAGAGGAATATTGCCCCGACGAAAGATTCACAGGCCAACGGCATACGCCCATCGGTACGAACTGAAATACGAACGTGTTTAATGGGAGAGGGGCGTGGGGGGGTGGGGGGAATAGTATATTGCATTACCTTTGAGAGCCCAAATGTATAATATTTTCAAATGCTGCCAGTGCCTATTACAATGTACGTTGTGCATGGGTTTGTTTATTGTGGTTGGCAACGATAGTGCTAGCCACATGTTTGACTCTATTTATCAACTTTTCTCCCAGTACTTTCGCAATTCGCAGTTATACCGCTCGTTGAACTCAGATACACGAGACACGTATTCTTATACCAGTATATCGACACGCATACATATAGCAGTACATCGACACGCATATATGGAAAAATTAATCAAAAACCTGGGCCAAAATCCAAAACAGACGGACAAGTTGCCCCGTCGGCGTAGATCTTCAGCTGAGCTATCGCGGACCGTCGAGTGCCCAGAGAAGGAGTGTGGGAAAGTATACGCAAGCAAACATGCCCTTAGCTTGCACATAAAACTCAAGCACAACAATGATACAGAAACACTCGGCGAGTCTATCGTCGAAGTTGGTGATAGCACCATAAAGGAAAGTACACAAATGGTTTCAACTGAGAACGCACCAGTTTCAGAGAAGGCCACGACTGATCAAAGCGTGGGTGTGAAAGTAAACGCTGTAGGCGAGCAAGCCCCGGTTACAAAAGAGGCCCCTTCACAACCAAGCTCAGTGGGACAGCCGAGCGTGCATATTGCGAGTATTTTTGATATCGGTAATGATCGGATCATGAGCGATGCCGAGCACATGAGCATCGATTGGACAGAAGACTATAAGAATGCACCACTTTCTAGTAATAGCATGGGCATGCTGGACCTCAATCTGGACTTGGGCAAATATGCTTCTAGTTTGAACGTGGACAATGAGAATCAAATACGAATAAGCGACAGAAGACATACATCTGCTGACACCACCACAACACCGCTAGTGTACTCTCCAGCTTTCACGGCCGGACCCGGGGGGAACGGCTTGGGTGCACACAGCATGGTATCGGACTCAGCGTCCGAAGGGGGTGACACAGGAATGCCTGTGGCACAGAGCTGGAAGCAGCCCGGAGCAACCATGACCTCTCCCCGTCGCCTTGGTATGCCACAGTCACATATTCATGCAATTCACGTGTTTGTGTGATTCTAACGCTCTTTATATCGCACTTTGTGCTGTACCATAACCATCTCCACATCATAAATGTACTTTTACTGAACGCCATCTATCCCACTAACGACTGATTTGTCTGCTTCATCCATCATAAAGCGCCTCGAGCAAGTTCGCCAGGGAAATGGATCCCAACTCAAGCCAGTGGTAGGGAGCACGGCACAGGTAGCAGTCGCAATTTGTCACAGCACTCGATGAGCATGCCTCCGATGCATATAGAGCCCCTGGGGTCGTCCATGTCACTGCCTGCTGCCCTCTACTATGAAGTCAACGATACTTTCGAGACGAGTCCACTCCCCCAAGTAATGACGAAAGCACAATACGTCCAAGCGCAATATGCGTTGGCCCAGGTAGAAGCCCACGAGAGGGCGAATATACAGTTGAATATCAAGGAGAAGGCACGCATGGAACGCCACAACATCATGAAGGTTCGCAATCAGCAGGTGCTGCAACAAATGTACAGCATGACTAACCCTCAACTGCCATCTATGTACTCGGACACGGGGTCACCTATGTTCACGGATATGGGCACCCCTAAGCAGATGCGAGGGTTTGAGGCCAGTCAACAGACCACTAAGAACGTTCCCATATCTCCAGCACCGATCAAGATGCACAGAGCTATGAGTATAGGTAGTGAGGGGGCACACAGCGCACATGGAAGTCCACACGTGTACATGCTCACGCAGGCCCAGGCCCAGGCCCATGCGTACGCACAAGCACAAGCACAGATGCAAGCTCAGGTGAATGCACAGGCACAGGCGCAGGCACAGGCACAGCAACAGGCACAGATACACGCACACGCACAGCAACAGGCACAGATACACGCACAGCAACAGGCACAGATACATGCACAGCAACAGGCACAGATACACACAGAGGCGCAGGCCCAGGCACAGGCACAGGCCCAGGCACAGGCGCAGGCCCAGGCACAGGCGCAGGTGAACGCACACGCACAAGCTCATGCACACGCACAAGCTCATGCACACGCACAAGCTCATGCACACGCACAAGCACAAGTGAAGGCTCATGTACTCGCCCAGGCCCAGGCTCAGGCACAGGCACAGGCACAGGCACAGGCGGCTCAAGCACACGAACAGTCTCAGGTACACGCACAGGTGAGAGCATACGCGCAAACACAGATGAACCCTAACTGTGCTAGTCACGACAGCTTCATGAGCTGGTTGCCACAGTCACCGTACAACGCCCCGCCCCCCCAGCTAGCACCCACTCAGGCCAAGGCCAAAGCCAAAGCCAAGGCTAAGGCAGGGAAAGCGTCCCAGACCAAAGATACGGGTAAAGGAGCGATGAGTCACGACACTCCCAAGTCCACTCTCGGCAAACGGGGCAGACCCACCACAGCCACAGGGACGACACTCGGACGCGACAACAAGGGCACAGACACACCCGAGGGTGAGCAGACTGGGCGTATGGGACCACTCCAGCCCATCACACACACACGCGAAGCGACCGAGCGGGGGCAAAGTGCGAATGTAGGGGGGGTAGCTACAACACACAACACGCCACTGCACATGCACAAGCGCCAGAAGCTGCCACGCAAACGCTCGTCCCTGTCGCAGTCGGATGCCACCAGCTACAAGACACACAGCCTGAGCATGCTACCACGCATGGCCACACAGCCATCCACTTCAGATCACACCACCACAGCCCAGTCGTACGACACGCATACGCCTGCTGCGAACACGCATGTGCACGCTACAAAGACGCAGACGCCTGCTGCAAACACGCACGTGCACGCTACAAAGACGCACACGCGCATGCACACGACAAGCGAACACACACTTGTGACGGCGCAGCTGGTGCAATCGGAGGAGGACATTGGGGGCACAGGCACACACTCTCTCAACGCCACACACACCCCCACAACGTTCGCGTCGTTTAAAGAAAGAAATATATCCTTCGACGGGCTCCATACCACCACACACCAGTCACCGCACGCAGCAGGCGCAGGCGTGGTGGAGGCTGGGCCGTTGAGTGGCATGACCATCCCGTCCAGCCTAGACAACTTCTGCATGGACGCGGAGGTGGACAGTCTGCTGGGGCTGACCACACTCAACGCCGGGGCGTACTCCACATTCACGTCACTCGCCACACGCGACTATGCGGGCACCTCTTGCAGCGACCTGAACGACAGCTTTGACGATATGACTCACACACAGTATCTGAGTGGCGGTGACCAGGCAGCCGCTCCTCCGTCTCTGGACGCGCCCGGAGATCTAGATCTAGATCTAGATCTAGATCTCGGGCAGGAGCTGGATCTGGGACTCGGCGGACTGGGTGATCTAGACGCGGTGTTTGGTAGCTATGGCGACGAGTTCAAACTCGACCTGCACCGAAGTGTCAGCAGCATGTCAGCATTAGACACCATCGACGAGACCTCTCGTGACAGCGGCTACGGCGACGAGGGGCACGCGCCTGTGCTGCCCAGCGCATCACACACTCGTGTGACACACCTGGAGAACGGCCCAGCAGACAGGACAGCCGCATGGCTCGCGCCTACGCTGTTGTTGAAACGCTCCCCTGCACGCGACGAAGTGGTGGCAAGCACCACAGATAAGGCGTGTGGGGCAACGGATGGCGCAGCAGAGGCACTGGGCCACACACTAACAGGCGAAGGGCACACACAGGCGGAGAAGGCGCACTCGCCTACCACGCAGTGCCCGACTGAGCTACTGCCGCCGCTTGAGAATCACAGCGACGGAGTGCCCACACAGGCCACACAGCCAGTGACTGTGGACAGTGGAGAGGTGACGGGTATTCGGGGTAAATACATGGGGTGTCCTACTAGGAGTGGCCAACACGGGGTCAGAAGCTGGCCTGCGTTGGATATGGAGGGACGCCTGGAGGATGTGGCGCAGAAGGCCAGTGCAACCGACCGCACAGCCGCGTGGGCTATGGCACCGAAGCCCACTAATGCATTGCGCAAGACGGCGAGTATCGCTACTGCCATGAGCAATGTCACACTCAACAACTAGGTTCTTAGAGCTAAAAACAACTAGGTTTGTGGAGCTACAAACAAGTAGGTTTATAGAGCTACAAACAACTAGGTTTGTAGAGCTACAAACAACTAGGTATATAGAGCTACAGATAACAGATATACATATAACGATATAGCAAGTACTTATACATAGATATAACGACTATAATAACTATACAGACATGCATATAGCAACTAGCTATGTATATATAGATACATGC